>NW_010252379.1:0-7773 GCF_000690775.1 Eurypyga helias
GATAAACCCCCCAAAACTATTGAAATACCTTTTTCAGACCAAAAGATATTTCAGCCCTGTGCTGTATATTCTTAAAATGGACTGGGTAGTGTCAACATTAAGCTTTCAGCTAGTGCACCTGAAATGCAGTAAATTGGTTATGCTATTATCTGTACCTGCCTGAACTTGCTGTACTTCTCCAGGGCTGCTCTCCACACTAGTATGTCTGATGTCTTTGCTTTGAAACAACCAGCCTGCATTGTGTGAAATAAACAGGTCTGTGGCACACTTACTCAAATTTTTTGTTATGCCTGCGTTATCAGAGAAGGAATGTACACATTGCAACCTCTCCTGTTTTCTGTTAATGTACAGTGGCTACAGAATTCTTCCTGGATTACTCTGCAATCTGCAAGAGCAAGCAATTGCAGTAGGTAGAAGGTATTACCTATCAAACGCAGTGTACGTATCATGTAAGCAGTGAATGCTTACACGATAGCCATGCCCTTTAACACAGTTATCTAAAACTCTGATAAATGTTTTAAAGACCGTTTCACAGGGTCCCCCACCATTCATAAGTAAATAAATAAATAGACAGAGAAATTAATAAATAATGTCAGCAGATGATATGTAGCAGCTGTTTTTTAGCAGGCCTGGGCACTGAAAAGCACCAAAGAAAATGGTTTATGAGACCCAAACTAATACTTCACTTAAAAGCACAATGGGCATTCTATTACTCAATGCAACTAAACCAAAAACTTTTGTTTCAATAACATAATTGAAAACATCAGAAAAGATAAACAAGTTAGTCATCTAAAATGAATGCAAGTCATCTCTGATCCTCAGTTTGACAGTTCCAGGAATACATATCATTCTGATCTGAGGTATACTGAGGCATCTAACTTTTACAGTGTAGTGGTTTTTTTTGAGCTCATTAAAAATAGACATTAATAGTCACTTCCTGTGTTGAAAGTTGACTATTTCTTCTTTCTTTATAGCCAAATCCTTACCTGTGATAGAACTATACCATTTATGATGTAGCCCTTTTGTTAGGTGAATACTAACCCATTACCATAATAAGAAGTATATTTTTCAAAGGACATTTAATTCTTTATAGGCTATTCCAGGATTTCTATTGGGCACTTATTCAACAATCCTATGTTTGTACATACATTCTGATAAATTGAATTTAATTTTCCATGTGTGGAAGATACAAAAGAGTAGTTTAAACACAGTAGACAGACAACAGGTGTGCATGAGGATTCAGGTTCTTCTAAAATTACTTTTCAGCTCCCCCAGGAGGTGTCAGAGACTCTTCTTCACACATTTGTAACCCTTTAGAGCCGAGGATAAATTCTGTCAGTAGTACTCAATTTGTCCACATAAGTGAGCCTGTGATTCCCCCGGCAGTGGTGTGCAATAGTTCCCCCCAGGTATTCGTTTGCCCACAGACCTACAGAACACCCTGAAACCTTCTTACCTCCCCTCACCTCCACCCCCACCCCCCAAGCAAAAAGTCTTGCTCTCCCCTCTCCTAATTCCTACAAATGTGCTCTTGGAGTGGTGGAGGACTGGGTACAGGGATGTTCATATGTTCAGACAGAGGAAAAAGAGCAGGGACAGTTTATGGCATTGTCAGCAGCTGATGGAGAGCTTTTTCTTGCCCAAGAAGTTATGTGTTCCGTGTAAAGTAGAAGTATATTACTGAATATAATTTAAAAAAAAAAAGAAAAAAGAAAATGAAAAGGATCTTTGCAATAGCATATGATGCATAAAACACCTATTCTTGAGACTCCATGGCAAAAAAATCTTAAGCTCGCCATCTTCCCTCAGATAACATCTGTGCTTCATTATCTTCACTTTCAGGCTTCTCTGATGTGTTTGCGAATAGCTCTTTTTTTCTGTGATAACCTTGATGTTACAGGACTCTCACTTACATTAGAAAACAAGGATCCTTTTTGTTGAATTAATAGTACTGAGTCCTTTAGAGTTATGTTTTTAATGAAAATTTCCATAGATGGTGGATTTTATTTGGATAGCATTATATTTCCATAAAAAAACAGTAGGTCTTTATTGTTTCCATATATACCTCTTACAGTTGTTTTTTGAGCTGATCACAGGAAAAGCTGATGTCATGTAAAACTTCTATGAAGGGATGCTTCCAAAATTTTTTGGATCATTATCATAGGAATAGAATAGAGAAGAAAAGTGTCAGAAAGACCAGAGAAATTTTTTCTAACCCACCCTTCCCATACTGAGGTGCAAGGCACAGCTTAGCTGTTCCTGGCCACACTTACCCTCACATGAGCCACAGAAAAAACAGTGAATGTGGTGCTCTCTCTAGCCATGTTTAATTTTAGTGCTGGGTTTTAACTTCACCCATAGTCTCTGCAGATTTTTATGCAATAAAACTTCCAGACACTTACATGTAGTGAGTTCTAGGACAATGTATAGCACTAGCGTAGCAGATACAAATCCTATCAACTTCCTATTCCCCTGATGAAACCGAGTATGAATTATATTTGTAGTTTCAGTTTACCAGTTTCAAGTTGTAGGATCTACAAAATCCATGTATCTGGAGAAGATATGAAGGCATTACTGTTTTTCAAACTTTCTGAAGATACTAAAATAGCTACATGAAATAATTTAATGCTATCAGGCAAGGGTAAGAATTTTCCATTGTAATTTGGGGAGAGGGGCTGGATTAATCTCATATGACTTTAGGTATGTAAATAATAGTCACTGTGCATAAGCTTGTTGCCTAGGCTTCTTCTGCAGGCACTAGAAAGAGATAAGAACATCTATCGAGCAATTTTTCTCACTTGACTTAACAGCTCCCAGCAGCCTTCGGATCTACATTGCTTCATAATTTTTGGGAATGAAATTGTGGTAAGCACCCTTAAAAACATACTCATGCCAACTATTTTGCCACAAAGCAAGGGAGTCTGTGCTTAGATATACTCAAAAATCCATCCCTGTTATTGGCATCAGTAGATGGATAGCATGATTCACAACATGATTAAGTGACATGAATGACTCAAGAACTGAAAGAAATATTAAGCATATCTTGAGTCTATGTTATATATAGTTCAGAAGGAGCGTGCATGGTACTTTGCAGGCATAGGAGAGCTCCCAGGCAATTTACCATCTAGGGTTATTTGTCAGTGCTTTACATTAAACTATTAAACTTGGCAGGATCCATATTCTTTTCTAGTATTACGAGGGATAAAATAAGCAGCCAGGGATCCCACAGCCTGAGTAATGCTAAAAGAAGGTGTTTTATACTGTAAATCTGGCACCTTCCACTTCTGTATCTTGGAAGTTGAGATGCATCTGGTCTCAAGATGGCCTGGAGTGGAAGTGGACACCATGGTCATGTATAAAATTCCTCTATCTCAGCTTGAGAACTTGGCTGCTCCTGAGCCGCAGGTGGTCCTCTGCTGGGGACACCACCTCTTGCCAGGAGCCCTTAGCTGAGATGGGAGAAAAGAAAGCTCCAGAGTTTCCTGTTTGTTTGAACTGAAGTGTCAATGACCATTATTTATTAACTGACAAAGGGGCCTTTTTTTCCTCTCTTTTAATTAGAAACTACAACAACTCGCTTTTCAAAGCTGAAAATACTTGAAATGGTCCCAAGTAATATTCCAAAACCACTAGCCTAAAGCTGGCAGTTAGAAACCTAATGAAATTTGATCGACTGGCTGAGCCCGCCTTTTCCTACACACATACTCACATGCACACACAAGCTCCCCTTGCTCCAGCACCACAAAAAGAAAAAAAAAGACCCCAGACAAGGCAACTGCATTCCTTTTGAACAGCCATCTACATTTGTTACACAGCGGACAACTTGGGATCCATGGGAGATTACACATACTGCTTTGAGAAGCAAAGCCTACTTCACAAAACCTCCCAAAGCAGACTAAGAAAAGCACATTCATTTCATGGGCTATTTTTAATTTCATTCCAGGCACATCACAGGGCTTTATAATCCTTTTCTGTGAGGAATATCTTCATGGCTGGAACTCCTCTTTAGTGGGGGTAGATTTAGCATTTACTGTGGGAGGGGGAAAAGATAAATGAAGCTGCCTTGAGTTGCAGCAGCTGCTCCATCATGGGCTGTCTCCTTCCCCATTTCGCAGGATTGCTATTCTAGCGCAGGCTTCTGCAGCGCACACACACACACCGGCTCACAAGATGTGAAGGATTATTTTTTTTTTTTAATGGCAGAGTTTGACAGACAGCTCACTGCTGAGGTTCAGCCAGATACAGCTGGTCAAAGCAACACTGCTCATTCACATCTGCCTCCCATGCACTGAATTCTGTCAGGTTTTATTCGTCATGGATCGAGTTAATTGCAAAATGCTCGATACTGAGAGAATATGGAAGATACATTATAAAACAAGCCTCTGTTCTATGAGAAAAATGAAATGCTGACACAAAGCTGGCCTAAAGCTCAACTAGTTTAAATGGCTAGTTTAAACTAGTTTACATAGGCCCCATGTGTTTGAGTGCTCGAGGATTATTTAGTCTGTCCCATTTTAGCAAGTTCCTCTGACATACCATGGCCATAGAAACAGCTTCTGAGCCTGTTCTTGCACTGTGACATCGTAAGAGATGCCTGAAGATCGTGGTAGGACAAGAGATAAGTAAGACTATGCCACAGGGGTATAAACAGTGATAAGGTTAGAGCTGGTGTATGGCTGAAAGGGTTTGAGGAAGACAGAATTGTGGGGATGGGGAGTGGGCAGTAGTTGGGGAGGTTGTAGATGCATCAGTTATGAGGAAACATACAAAAATACTTTCTAAGTGTGAAGTAGGGACTTCTTGAATTTTGCTTAAGGCATGCTCCCATCACCTCAAGCCTATCTGGTATGCCTGGTCTATGCCCCTTTTGCACAGAGCTTTCTTAAACTGGGGTCAGATCATCTACATGTCATGCAGTTGTTCCTCTTCAGCAACAGCAGGATCACTGTTAGCTGGTCCTAGTGCCTTCATGATGTATTTGCCAGCAAGTGGAAAATTACTTTTAAGACACTCTTCTGAATGCATTATGGTGCCCAGAAGTTTCTACAAGGAAAATATTTCATCTCCCTGAAAACAGAAAAAAATCTTCTCTATAGACCTTGAATCAATGACTGCCTCTAAGAAATGATGGTTTGCAGGAATATATAACACTGGCATGTGGCACTTCTCAACAGTATAAAGATCTTTCCCAAAAACACATGACTTATTAGAAATCATGTTTCATTTCCGTTTGCACAGAGTTTTATCACGTGTTGTTGTATCTATGTCTGATTATACTATGTTAGATGTCTCTGTGAAAGCAAATCTCAAATGGGAAACTTTCAAGGATAACCATACTCTATAGCTGGAGTGTAGTTGGAGTGTTTCCTATGCTGGATTTTCAATAGGCACAGACCTACTAATGTTTGCAAAATATTCACAGCACTCTGTACAATGCATATGCTGATATATACACTTGAATCATATTGATTCAAGTGAGACGTCAGCATCATAAGTGAAACACACACTTTAACTTTTTGCAAAATGATGGCTTAAATATTTGTTAAAGCCTACCTCATTCATACCAAAGGGCCATAATAATTTGGAGTTAGTGATGTCACTTCTAAATACTTTAATATGTATAGCAAACGCCTTGCTATCCGCTGCACATCTGTTTATCTCCTCAACCCTGTTGCACTCCATGAGAGCCTATGGGCTCTCTGAAGTCTTATTGATTTAGGTGAGATGCACAGAAATGCAACCCTGACCCATCAGAGAGGCTAAAAACATTATCACTCTTGAGCTGGGCATGAGAAACTGTACCAGATGCGAAAATGAACAAATCACAGCTAGTTGCAGAAAACGGAAATCCACAGGACAATGCCAAGCTCAAATGGGAAATCTCACAAACTACAGGAGCAGAAAAAATTTCTCTAGCCCATGGTGTCTTTAGTCTTTCTCTAAAGCCAACCTCTAGTTCTTTTAATGCCAAGTTATCTACCCCTTTTCCTCTTTTGTGTATGTCATTCTTTGCTACTTTTGTCACGTTTCATTTCCCATCCCTCTCCTTACCTCCAAAATTATACATGTAAATAAATGAGCAGTGACTGTGACCTCTCTCTGACTTTGTTCTGCTTTCAATGGAAATATGGTGCAGGTTGATGCCTGAGCAGAATTCATGATAATTTTAATCCTCTTGAAACAGATGTTTCCCTGGTTTTGTCACCTGGAGCCTTAGGATAAACTTAGAAGAAGAATATGCTGTCTCTATTTGTTTGGATTGTTTTCAAGATCTTTATGTCTCTTTGGTTTTATTTGTATATAGAATATTGTCCATTACCAAAAGTGAAGGTGGAATGGGTGTGAAGTCATAGATATCTGTGGTAAATAATTCATTTTTCTGTGCTTCAGAAGTTTGGAATTTTTTTCCATGTACAGGGAGTCAAAGCTGACCAGGTTCACCATCTTTCTGAACAGAAAAGGCAATATGATATGTTTTTTCTTTTGCCTTTGAAATGTCGTCATATGAAGCGTATAGAAACAATGTCTTTTTTCTTAATTTCCTCATCTTTTTCTGTCAGTGATTCTCCATCATTGCTGTTCATATAATTTCTTCTACATTAGCAGTTCCAGAATAAGAAAATCTGCTTGGTCTGCCAAAGTTACATGAAACTCTACCACATCCATAGGCCAGCTTTTCCACATGGATAAAGCACTGGACACATTGTAGGTAGACAGTGTGAAAGGAGGTTGTCTTTTATACCCACAGCACACCAAAACTATGTAACTAAGCAAAGGGCTAAGAATATTTCTATTCCACAGCCTTCGCAACTCCATTCTAAATTTAATAGGTAATTTTGGACATTTTACCAGGTGTTTTCCCAAGGAACTTACAGATTTGCCTGGAAGAAGTTAACTGGATTGTCAGAATACATCCATTAGTGCTTTCTGAAACCTTGTGTTAGGCTCCACATTGTAAGTGTGTGCTTGCAGGTTCTACTGTAAGATAATGAAAGGCCAAGTCTCAGCTTATTCAGCTGGCAAATGTCAATATTTACACTTCCTTGTCTACATTAGAAATTCATAACACATTAATTTAGAGCATGTTATCATAGGTGTTCAATGTGTACTGATTTCTTTGGACCCATAAATACAATTTTTTGCCTATAAGAAATAGAGGAAGGATTAAATAAATAAAAAATCAGTAAGTGTACTTTGAATTTTCCCATGCCTTAATAGTTGAAGAAAGAACTTTAAATGTATAGTTGCTTCTAGGATTTGCAATACCAAGTCTGAGATCAAACAATTTAAGAGAACATAAAATTTATTGGAACCATGTTTAGCTTGTTCTTATAACCCAACATTTGGCCTGTAAACTGAGATTATTTTAGTGGGAAATTAATTCCTACTGCTAATAGCTGGATTCAGTTGCTAAGAAATGACACTAGCAGCGATCTTCTGACAAACAGTTAGAGATCACTTGTGAATTCATCACATGGCCCAGATTCAAATTTGATCAGGTTCCCTGATGTCTTCATTTCATTAGTGGTATGAGGCTATATTTTTTGGATTTGCCCTGAGAAAAGCAATGATGGTGTTTTTTAATTAGTGCTGGGGAGTGCATGCACCAATTCAAAGTCTTTTTCAGCTTCTGATACTGCACCTGTGTTCCCAACAGTCTCACTACAAGTGGTGCAGTGTGGGGGGGACACACAGTTCAGACAACTAACCCAAACTAACCAAAGGAGTATTTAATTCCATAGTATGCCATACTCAGCATGTAAGCCGGGGGGG
>NW_010252379.1:7786-40656 GCF_000690775.1 Eurypyga helias
TAGCTCGTTTGTTTCTGCATTCATTAATGAGTTGGTGGGTTGGTTGGTTTTCTTGGTCCTGGTCTCACTTGGAGGGCTTGCTCAGACTCTGCTGTGATTGCTCTCTGGCTCTGACTCTTGCTATGCAGGACCTGGCTGTGTATTGGTTGACGAGTGGTAAGCAATTGTATTTTTGTTTTATTTTCTATTTTAACTGCTTATTACTGGTAGTATTGTTAATATTATTATTATGGCTATAATATTCATTTATATTCAATTATTAAGTAGTTCTTATCTCAATCCATGAGCTTCCTTGTCTTTTCCTCCAATTGTCCCCCCCTGTTTGGGGAGGGGAGATGTGTGTGAGAAGCTGTGTGGTATCTAATTGCTAGGTGAGGTTAAATCACGACAACTTGTCAGTTTCTGCCACCCCAATAATGGTGTAGTGGTCTCCGATACTAGAAAATGTTGCTGATGTTCTTTCCACCCACCACAAACTGCCTCAGCAAAACCTCAGGAAGAGATGGGAATAATGAAGACAGTAGTTGAAACATGAGGAAGAGTATCGTAGAAAGTCCTTCAATTTTCATATGACATGTCCTTTCTGAATCCTTAAGCTTTCCCTGAAAGTGTTGCTTTCAGTTGAAAACATGGCACTGTGCAGTCCTGTATTTTAGGTGTAGGAATAAAAAAAAGGTATTTCTTAATGCTAATTTACCCAGTTTTTGAAAATTAAGCTATGGTATTTCTACCTTGCATGTTATTGTTTGCAGGAGTTCTGCACACCAGTTTGTGATACTATTCACAGCTCTAAAACACCATTATCCTCAGCTGTGCTGGCTGGGGCACTGGGAGGGAGCCAATCTGAGCTGTAAGGTCAATCGGGAGTCTTTATTTGAACTTGGTGTTTGCTAGAAGTGCCCTAATGGTGAAGTTCAAGGTCAGGCAATATTTCAGTCACATGGTGATCTACGTAAAGGGAGAAAAAATGTCTGTGGTGGGATAATAAGTTTGGTGATGGAAGACAGGAATGTGAGATGAGTCTTCCTATTGCCGTGTAGTACAATGATAATTTCTGAGGTGGACAAGCTGTGCAATGCAATGCTTATTGCATTGATTTTATTGGTGAGGTTTAATAGGATGTCATATGTAAACTTATGGGATTATTCAGATCACAGCCTCCCATGAGAAGGGAACATTTTAGCAGCAACTAATAATTACAAAGCATTAACTTGGAGTTCTGGACCCGGTCACAAAGAAATCATTAACATAATATTCACCAGATGAGGGCAAGCTGAGCGTCCATCTCCACTCAGTCACAGGCGGTGGTCAGAAATCCTCAGACACATCAGTGTCATGTCCAAGGTGCAAATGTAGATCTGAGAATAAATGCCACAGTCAAGTTGACTCTGGTCACTTTACATGTGTCAGCTCAGGCTGGGTTGCTGTGCCAACCATCCCGATGTATTTTCTCTTAACTCAGGTTGTCAGCAATAGCATCCTGTGAACTGGTCTGCTCTGTGTGTTACTGGTCGAAAGGACAAATAGGCACCATCACCGCTTTAGACACATTGTTAGATCATGCTTGGCCAAAATCAAAATGGTTAACATATACAATCTCACTTCAGATTATGTTTCAAATTGAACTGACAACTCTCTCTTTGCATTTACTTTAAAAACGAGTAATAAATCCTTCACATGCCTCAAATGAGCAGCTGGCTAGCTTTATTATTTTTCCTGAGATGAAAAAAACCACACTAAACAAAACGTAATATCCAAAACAGAACTAATTTAGTTGCACTACAGTAGACTAAGTTTTTGGCTGTAAACCCTGCCTGTGGTGTACTACAGTGTTAGTAATTCTTCTACCCTGTGGATAAGACAAAACTTAATATGGTTGTTCTAAAGCATATACACACAAAAAAACCCCAAAACCAAACCTTATTCATTTTGGATGTGTTTGTGCTTATCTAACCATAATGGTTAAAACTATTTTGGCAGTGTAACAGTGCATTATATAGTTTATTGGTTTTTGTTTTGGAAAATGAAAGCTGCTAAGATATTGTGGTTTGGAAGATGTCTGCAGAGCATGTACAGTGTTTCTCACAGGCATACACTTTCACTGTGTTTTTGTTGTGTCAATGGATTACAGACATCTCATTAGACTTTTATGTACCTTTATAAAGCTCCTTTAAAAGTGTAGGTGCACTGTCAGCTGGTTTAATGAGTGACTCCTACAACATCATGGGAGTTATGTATTATACCATAATAAAAGTAATAATAATGAATTATACCACCTCAGGAGCTGTTTATTCTTTTTATGCATTATTATTACAGTTTTTGGTTCCTTGCCTAATAACTAAATCTCTATTCCTCTTACCTTTCCTTAAAGGTTTTCTATCTATAAAAAGATATCCCTTTGTGAGTTTTATTGAATAAATAGAATGAGATTCCACAATATTTTTTATTTTTATTGTGTGTAGTGTCCAATGCCCAGACATCTACAGAACTAGTAAATAGAGAAAGAGGTGAGTAGAGCAAAGGAATTCAAGGGGAAATTATGCGAGGGGTGTGTGACGAGGGCTGATTCTGATGGAATTGCAATAGCAACAACAAAACCAGGTTCTGTACTGAGGAAGAATCACAATGTCTATGGGACGTGGCTTAGGCTATTTTTTCAGGACACTGAACATAGGTATGATGAGGGATAGTGTCAGGATGGAACTGGAGCTTAGCACTTACCTGGTGTTGGGAAGACTGTTGTGTAGCTATGCACATATGGACACTGGGCCCATCAGAGTTGTACTCAAGTTCCACTTTGCCTGGAGAACTTGAAGGTGATCTGGAGTTACCATTGGGGTGTGATGGATTGTGTACGTTGTTCTCACCAGTACTTTCAGCTCTTACATTTGTGTTCAAACTACTCATGTCTTTCAATTAGGGTTTATCTTGCACTTAGTGTGCTGGGTGGTGATGGGGAGGGAGACTCCTAGTCTGTTTTTCTCAAAATGAATCTAAGTGTGGTGAGATTCCAAGGATTACTAGGGGAAAAATATGACTTCTCAGTCCAAAGGTTACAATGGAGGTGTGAACCCTAGGGGCCAGACCTTTTCATTTCCTAGCATGGTCCCAGTGGTAATCCCTAACTTGGGATACCTAAATTTAATTTGAGGAATGTTTCACATATTTCTGTGTTTCCTCCCCTTTACAAATAAAATGGTGAGCTGCCATTTAAGCCCATCTCAGTGCCTTTTTCATCCTCTTTTCCTCCCACTTGTTTATCACTGTCAGTGGAACAGTAGCTTGAGCAAGGAATAACTGACAGTTTTTAAATGGGATAAAAAAAAAAATCCCTCTTTGTTTGCTCACTTTTATCTCAGGACAGAAGAACTGGTGAAAGTACAAGGAAATAAATGACTAACTTATTAAAGCACTTGTCAAAGAGCATGAGCTCCCATTCTGCATAGTCCAACCTGTGGGTTGAGAGGAAGTGCAGAAATATATTTCTGTTGGAAAAATAAGATCTCCAAGATAGTCATGAGAGTGAGTAGAGGCTGAGCAATGCCCAGGTGCCAGCCTCCTCCTGCCGCAGCCCTTTCTCACAAGCAGCTTGCCTGGGTGTACCTGGCAGTGTGCTCACCCATCAGCATGTCTGGGCAGGCACCCCGGATTATGGGCTGCAGGTATGCCTGGGGTCATGTCTGCGAGCACAGAGTACATAGAGAGGAAGCCCGGCCATGAAGAAACCCTGGTCCAAGGGTGGTGGAGACATGGGTAGAAATTCAAAGCTTGCGAGATCAACAGCTTTAGTGAGGATACATGTTTTAAAGGGTATGACACACAGGGAAGCAGACTGACTTTTGTAAGTGGTTAAGTAAAGCATGTACTTAATGACACAATCAAACAGCTATCACAATGACTGTACACACAGTGGTTGTTATAACACTGTTCCTTTGTTGTTGCCTTCTGTTACTGTAGCCATGCATTGACGTATGATAAAGATATGTGGGTGTAGTAAATATGAGGGTGTTCTCATCCATGGTATGTCACTGAGGGGAGTAAAATCAATACAGAAGAGAGAAAAAAGAAAATGAGTCTTAGAGGGTGAAGGTAAAAATCAATGTTGTGTAAAATGCCTTTTGGGTTTATTTGGTGCTTTTACTGTGAAATAAATAGCAATAGGAATTGGTGTGCGTGGGACAGAATTGCAGGTAGTGCTCATAACCCAACCTTTGTCTTTGCTTTTAAGGTCTGTCCCTGCCAACCCAACTATGCTCTGAGACTTACTAAGGGTGTCCTTTTCTTGTTACTCTAGCTACCAGCTAGCGGATGCCTGGCAATGGCAGCCAGCATGGCTAGCAGCCTGGAGAGACGCTAGCCTTGCAGCAGTGCTTGCAGGCCGTACTGCCAGGCTGGTTCACCCCCTGCTTTGCAAGAACATCCTCCTCCCTGTCTCCTCCGTGGTGCAGCCATGCAATTCCCCTAGATCTGTACCAGATACTTGTCCGGGGGTCCCACATACTCCTACAAACTGGTTACAAACTTCTTTCCAACAGCTCTTCCAGGGACTACAGCCTGCCAGCTGGTCTGATAGGGAAGATAAGTGTAGGTCAAGGCTGGGTTCCTGGGGAAACAAAGGCACTCCTGCAGCCCGGGCAAGTGCTTTGACTCTGTCAGTGTCGCAAGGGGGCCCCTCCACTTGTGGCAGTGCTAAAAGAAAGTGGCAGTCACGAGTGCATTCAGCAGGCTTTGCAAATGCCTCTCCAATCATGCCCCTTTGGGGATTTAGGCGGAGGAATGCCTGGTTCCCTGGCTCCCAGCTGTTCGGACCTGTCAGAAATGGGCCTGTTCTGAGAATGTGCTGAGATGTGAACCCTGGCAGCAGAGAATTGCAATGAAAAAGGAAAGTGTCTCTGGTGTTGAGGTGCCTGCAGGCTTATGTGGCAGCTGTGCAGTGGCATTTGGTGTCTTAATTTTGCATTCATCACCCAAATTCTCCTCGAGACCCCTAAGTTGAACCCAGGGTCTGGTTGCATCTGACACCCTTAGAGTGCATTAATGGGTCCACAGAATCATCTGTTCCTTTTCTAAAGTGGGTCTTTGCCTCTCTGCTTATATGCTTTTATTTCATGTCTTCTTGACTCCATCCCTTCATCTGGCCCCTAAATTTAACTTCCTCTGACTCGCAGGCCTGGTCCCACCCTGGCAGATCTCAGTCCTCCCTGCAAGGACCTTGTCCAATCCTGGCCTTTCCTCCTGATCTCCTTTCCCAGGGCCTTTCCTGGCTCTGGCCACACACCCCACCTGCAGCTCATCTCCCTCAGCTATTTTGCCAAAGATCTCCAAGTTTTCTCTGAGGCAGCAGTCAGGATGCATCCATGATCTCCCAGTCCCAGGGTCACCTGCTGCTCTTACCCAGAGCTGTGGAGCAAATAGTAGTTTCCTAAAGAAAGGGCTGATTTTATGTGGGAACTACAGATTTTTTATTTTTTTTTAAATTAAATGTTTTCTTCCTGAAAGTCCCCTCTGTGAAGGGACTGCAGGTAACACACAACAGTGTATTGCGTAAACCTGGTGCAGTTTGCTCTGGTAAACAAGCAGGGCACAGAACCAATCCAGTTCCCAGGTTTCATACTTTCCCAAAATGTTTTCACAGGAAAGAATTCACATTTCACTTCCTCTGTTGTTGCAAAGATTCCAAGCATTCATACTTGGCATATGGTTTTATTTTACTTTGAGTTTTATTTATCCTTGTTTTCCCTGAATATAAAAGCCACCATAACTAAGCTGTACTGTAATTCAAATACATGTTTAACTATGTAATAAAACAATGACAAGCAAAATTAACCCAAAACTAAACGAACTTGGCACTAAACCACAACATATTTCCAAATGGATCTGTTATTGCCCCACAGAATCATTATATTGCCTGCATGGTGGGATAAAATGAAAATTACCTCCATGAACATTTTCCAGCAGAACAACAATGGAGATTACACAAATATGTTTGTGTGTATATATACATACATATATATATATCATAACATTGGCTAATATAACTTGAACTTTATTCCTCTCTGGAATATCCTTGATTGCAGAGCATTTAGCTTTGATTTGCATCAGTACAAGTGTGGAAGGACCATGGCCTACCACTTACAGGCAATCATGCCATCACGTTCTCAAATGTAACCTCTGTAACAAGCATGTTTTCCGTTCTGTACTTTGTTTTTATCTCTCTTGTGTTTTTTTTTTTTTCTCCTTAAGAAATGATTCTTTTGTGGGAATGAGGATTGAACAGATTTAAACAGCTGTTGAAATTTTCAAAAGTAGAAAAACATACATTTTCTATAATTTTCTAGTATAGCTTTATGCTAAAGAGATAATTTTATTCAAAAGTTTTATTTTTTAATAGTTTGGAAAAGAACTGTACATGGCACAAAAACCCTCCAACAAGATCGCAATACATAATCCTACATTTTATTCCATCTGAGATTCTAAAGAGAGAAAAAAAAGACAGTCTTCTTTGTGTGAGGGATTGAATTCCCTACATTAGGAAGATAATACTTTTTTAGATAAAATAGCATCAACATGGGATTTATTAGTTCAGGAAGATTTCAGTCATTCACCCTATTTGTTTTTATTTCTTTGAAGCTAAATGTTCAGTGTAGGTTAATGGAATTTGTACCAGTCACAAAAAACACTGTTCCAACTGAAGAAGAAAAAGTTGGTAAAAATATGGGAAAGTCACAGTTAATCTCGCAGAAAACAATGAGTTCTTCAATAAAAATTAAAAAAAACCCAAAACCAAAAACCAACAACAACAAAAAAAAAACATCACCCAAAAACCAACCTGGGAGTTTCTCCACTGCAGTAATTTTATATCCCCCATTTAAAATGAAATAATGATCAAACAATTTACTGTGCAGATGCATTCTCATTGCATTAATTGTGGCAGGGTGAACAAGTTCTAACAATATGGTGATTAAAAAGGATCATATTTCAATCCAGAGCTAAAAAAGACTGGAAGGTTTCAGTAGATAAGCACTGCAAGGCAGCGTCTTTCATCTTCCTATAGCTGGCCTGAAGCAGCCCAGGTCAGCAGTAATCAATAGTTTTTATTGTCCTTGATGAAGATCTTCTGAAGTCTGTTTTCTAAATGAAATGAAGGAGCAGATTCAGTAAATCTCTCACTGTCATCAGGGGCTGTGTGGGCTGTCCCAGCACACTGAGCCGAAGTTTAGTGCTGGGGACTGTGGACTTACTTCTCAACCCTAGGAATATTCCCTGGAGGACAGGTTTGGGAAATGTTGCTGTGGGAACGTCTAAACGACAAGACAGCATTAAAGTCACCCATATTAAATTAACATGTAAAATATACAAACAGTTTCAAATAATTGTACTTTTTTATTTGACCTGTTGAGACCTGCTACAGATTTGCTGAGTATCTTTAAACGCTGGAGGAAATGTGCTGTAAGTCACATGCTGAACAATCTTAACATGAAACCAGGGTGCGTAGGAAGGCTCTGCTTTATCTTCACCTTCTGCACTATTTCTGTTGGTTAGTCTTTTATAAATGAATTATATTAAAACTTGGTGAGAACCTTATACTTCTTGTTTCTAAATGTGAACCAGCCAGGAAAATGTCTGCATTAAATTCAGAGAGAAAGCTGTGCTTTCTTTCTTTATTAGTGTAAATGATTCTGCACTGAGTCAAGACAAACCTCAGAGCTGCAAGACTTACGGGAAATGATAAATGGGCCTCTGCTTTGTATGTAGGAGAAAAAGGCATGAGGGAAACCCCCTCTAATTTATTTGTATAAATGATAGTATTTCTTTTTTACCCTGTTGCATAGTGCTTGAGGTAGTCTTGTTGAGGAGCTCATTTTCTAGTTGTGGAAATGACACTCTGTAGAGAATCTAAGTAGATCTGTGAAAGTGGTGGGAAAGAGAGGAATAGCTGGGAGGGAGGGCAGGAGCAGTACATATCCCTGTGCAAACAGGTGCAGGACTTTTGCTTGAATAAGTATAGTCTTCAGCACAGTAGACTGGCTGTTTGAAGCACATTTTTCTCCTCGTCTTGAATCACTCAGCCTTATCTAGATGTTATTCCTCCTACTGAAAGCTTCTCTGGGGAACTGCTCAGGCTACTGCTGAGTTAATGAGCTAAATTTGTGAAACTGAAGTGTATATCTCAGGTCAGAGCCCTCCTGCCTGTGAATAGTCTAGCCAGATACATAAAAGCAATTTGGAGTGAGACGGAATTATTTTCTTATTATCCTGAAATTAATCAGTTCAATTTTTGGACAGCAGATCGGATTGCATGCTTGATATTCATTCTCTTGTAGCTTCAGATTGTATAAATATCTTCCCAATCAAAACCAGCCCATATTCTCAGAGATCTCAGGATGCTTTCAAAGAATCACTAAGACATCGCTGGTGGCAAGGATTGCTTATGACTCTCCACCCTCCAGCTACAGCCTGAATATGACGCTGCAGGAATTTCCCATGTTCTGAGAAAACCAAAACTTTCTAGAGCAGTCTGGCAACTTGCACTTTTGCTTTTATGTCCCTGTCGCATCACATGCACTGAGGACCAAAAAGAGGGGAGCATTAGAAGTTACCTCTTATGTGTCTTGCAATTATCACAGGCAGGAAGGAGCCTTTGAGACAGATTTTAGCTTTTGCTCCTGAACAGTGGTAAAAAAAAATAGGTTGGACAAGAGGATCTGCTTGACTATTTTAAAAGTACAGAATGTGTTTCTGGAGAGTTGGGAAAAGAATAATAATAATTCCAGATTTAGAAATTTAATCTTTGGGTATGAGCAAAGACTTCATAGTCTTGAAAAACAAAGAGTTTTAAGAAGATAAGCCAAATAGACACATAAACATTTTTTTGAAAGTTGCTGCTCAGGCCACCAAGGAAGATGAGAAAATCAAAGAATCACTTTGCACACATGACAGTGTCACTTTCTAGTCAGAAACCGCAGACTTTTAACTCTGAAGGCAGGAACCTGAAGATGCTTTTCTATGGTGCCCACAAATAAGCTTAAGCTTGGGCAAGAATTAATTTGATTATAAGAGAGCTGACTAGAGGCAATCAGAGAAACTAAAAGGACACACATTATAAGTGTTCTTTCTGCAAATGAACCCCATTTTGAACTCCAGTGGATTCTGTTTTGGCTATAGTGTTGTGTGTAAGCTTGATTTGTAATGTTTTATGTACATGTAATGGTAGGTTAAAGTTACATGTTTATTAAAAGAACAGCTACAGGGCTTAGCCAATATATGATCATCCTAGATAAAAGCTGATTCATTTTGGCCCAAGGGCAGAATCACTGGAATAAATCCTACTAAGCGCTAAAATCAGAGAGAATCAAAGCTACAAATCTGGCATGCAAGAGCTTTAATCTAGAAGCACTATATACATTGTATTATAGTTTGGATTTTAATGTACTCATTGCTTGAGGAAAAACCATCTGCTTTATATTATGCCTGTGGTGCAGAGTACATTGATTTCATCACATCTCTGTACAGAATAACAATAAATGGACTGTGAACCATTCTTCAAATAACTTCTTTAAGAATATAACAACTGGTATAATATTTCAAGGTATGAAAACATAGAGACTGAAACAGAATAACTGTACAAATATTCTTTGAGAGAATGTTTCAGAACTGTCTTAGTCATCTTCTATTTATTTTATTTTCCATTTTGACAGTTGGCTATCTTCAGCTGTCACTGATGAAATTTGACTCCAAACTTTCACTTTGTACCTCTTTTAGAGATACTGTATTATACTGGGTAGAGACATTGATCTTCTGCAACATGAAAGCTGCAGGGCATGTCCTGGGCCTTTTAAAATTTTTTTTACAAGAAGGTTTTTACTTACAACATTATGGAAAAATTTAGCAGAACTTCAGATTTTCAAGAACAGATTAAGGCAAAAAAAAAAAAGAGTGCCTTTGCTAGGCTTTACAAACAGCTGTGTTTAGAATAAGTGGATGTCAGGTTGCTTTCTTGAACTTCCAGAGCAAAATAAAAACCCAACAGTGCTTGCAAGTGCTTTGCAAAATAAGTTGGTAATGTGTTTCAGCACAGAAGCAAACCTATCCGAAACTTCCAGAAAAGGCAGAAGAGATGTTATGATGGGCATAATGTTACGCAAGCTATATTGCTGTGCAAAGATCATGTACAGCAGAGTGACACAGGTGGTTATTACGGTTACCGGTCAGCGCAAAAAAAGCTCAAAGGATGACGTAAAGCGGTGACAGTAAATATAGTCAACAGAGAAGTTTTCCACTGCTTTGAAGAATGTGTGGTTGCTCCCTGAAGTGCAAGGCAATGGTAGTACAGCAGGAACTCATCCAGGAAAGATTGTCATATCAGAGCCTCAAATGCCTGTAGTAGGTCCAGCTCAGAACTGTTTTGACTAAGTGATGAGGGGCAAACACTTAACTCCTGTCGTTCTATCACAGTATTATCTGGATTCTCCTACTTTGGAGAACAAATAATCATTGAGTGAACGTGATTAGGCCAGTAATTACAAAATTTGTCCCAGCCATCAGAAAAATTCAAGGGTGCTTGACAACTGTGTGCAGTTGATACGATCAGACTCAACTGAAGGGTTAGCTCTGGTGACCCAGAATTCCTCCTTGACTGGTTCTGTTTACACTAGACCAGATGCTAATACCTGAATCACTCTCCAGACTTCACTGACTGCAGGTCAAGGTCTTTGCTGACAATAACAATTGCAGTACTGACACAAGCTCACGTGTAGATTTCTAAAATTAGGCATCTTCACCTGATGCTGACTCCCCACCTTTTCACTCTGATGCTGCTTCTGGTGCACTTTTTCAATCGTGTGAGTCAAGACGGCGCTGAGTTATGACCATGCAGACTAGCTGGTCGCATCTATGAATCTGTAAATCAAAAGAAGTATCAAATGTTCAGTAAAATGGTCTCAGATGCTGAGGTCTGCATACAGGGAATATGAAAACATTTTTTTTTCCTCAACCTCAATTAAAATAAAGGGCTTCGTATTCATGTGGAGAACTACTTACATTTTATCACTGGGGTAATCTCCAGTGCTTTGGGTCAGCCCAATTACATGACTCAGTGCTTCACAAGTGAGCAACCAGGACTGCAAGTTCCTCATTTCCATCAAGATTTAGCCATAATAATGGGGGGAGGTGAATGGCTCACTTGGGAATGAAATCTGCTCCTGCAAAAGCAGTAAAAGAAACACAAGCAACTGTTTCCACAGGAGCCTGCTTGTTCCCCCTGTTTGGAGCAGAAAGGTCCTCTCTAGCAGTTATGTGGGGTTGCTCAGTGCCTGTGCTATTTCAGGTTGGTAATGCCTGCCCCTTCTCCTGCCTGACTTCATGAGGTGGCATTGACAACATCCACCTATGCAGTGCTGAAAAAGAGAAAGTTTAGAAACAGACTTAAGCAGTGCTGACTTCAGCAATGTTTTGCCAGAGCTGGTCTGTTCTGACTTTTTTTTTTTTTTTCCCCCCCAAGATAAAAAAGGAGATGGGGATAGGCCGCAATAAGGGAATGACACCAGACAGTCTGAGCATGGATAGGGATTTTTTTCTATTTTTCCCAGGCCTCTCACCACTCACTGCTTCTCAAAATCTCCTCTTGCTCAGGCACCACAACACCCCTGGCCCAGTCCTGCTGTGCATGTCCTCCCAGGTGCTTGGCAACTCAATTTCTATCTGTTTTTGTAAGTCTGTCTGCCACCCCATGTGCCCTGACATTGCATGTGCTGGCCCATAACTGCCTGTTGCTGCTGCCCAGCAGCTTCTCTGGCTGAGCCTGTGTCTGTTATGAGAGAAAGGACCAGAGTACTTCTGTGAGTACATCAAACAAGCTACATTCCTTTGGATCTGTTGTACCATATTTGTGAAGACTGAAAAAGCAGGAAATGTCTAGTAGAAAGTGAAACATAGTTAATAGGACCCCACATTATTGTACATTTCCATTTAATACTTCATGTTTTATTTTTAGCATGGGATTAAAAATTAGGTTGATGCAGGAGATCATAGAAACATGCAATCATAAGATATCTCATGTTGGAAGGGACCCACAAAGATCATGTTTTACCCTAGACCTTCATTTTTACATTTTGTGGACCATGCACACTTCGGAAGTGACCATAGGTTTCTAGTTCCCTTTTTGGTACCTAAAAGAAGACCATGAAATTAAATTCAATTATGCTAGCACTTTGCCTATTTTGACATTGTATATATTCTTGTCTTCCTCAACATAAGTCAGTGGCTCTTAGAAGACAGCAGAATCCAAATAAATGGAATAAATAATGATAAACATAGATTAAAATAGAAGAGAGTGCTTTTGCAAAACTAATCAAAGTGATGGGGAAAGAATACTGAGTCAAGAGGCTGAAAGCAGAATATTATGCGATCATTACGCTAAACACAAAGAAGGAGTTTGAAGACCTGAGCCTACCTAGCATCTGTCAGGACCCAGATGTCAGAATATATCTGTGATGTTGGGAGTCTGGCACACACAGTCAGTGGCTGCATGACTTCAAAGGACAGTTCTTCTGTGTGTAGGACCTCAAGGAAAATGTTGTACAAAAAAAAGAACCAAACCCTTAAGCAAATGACCTTTCTAGCAAAGATCATGTTGGTATTTCAGGTAAATCAGACTGTGTTTAAAAAAAAAAAAAAATCAGTAAGATCTTAATGAGTGCTTCTGCATTTGGCATAAAGCCAAAGAAAAATGCTGTACATCTGCTTTTCCGAGAAAGTGAAGTTATTATTGATGGGTGTGGGATAATTATTATGCGCCTCTTTGAAGCAGAAGTTTTTCAAAGGCAATTTAAAGCATCAGGTAAATTGCATGTGTGTTAAAAATAAAATACCCCTTTTATTGACAATACACATATTTAGCCAGGAGAAAATCTATAAAAGGAGCAGGCTTATTGGAAGAAATGACAGGAAAGTTTCCTAAAGATCAGGACTCTATAAAATACCATATTTTTTTTGTGACTCAGTGCATCTATTTCAGCAAGCTGATTTTAATGGGAACTTCAGTACTTTGTGTGTGTTTCTGTATAAAGATAAAATTGCCTGCCCCTTATAAGTCCAGACTTCCGTGAATGGTAGGAGTTCTCAGTGTCGCTTCTTTCATGAGAGAGAGACAGATTCTCAGTATGTTACCTGGAACCTCTCTGCTCCTATTTTAATTTTATTTGGAGTAAAATGTTCTCTTGGATAGATAGTCTGAAAAATTTAATCGCAACAGCTACCATGAGGGCTTACATTGTGCAAATGTCCCAGATGAGCCATTCCACACAGTTCTTTGAGTCTGAGTCACAGATCATCCAGTTGGTAAACTGCGGAACTGTCCACAGAATTTTTGTCCTGGTCAGCAAGTTTGTCTTTGGCCCCTTATCTCATCTGCAAACAGAAGGACTCCTCAGGATGAGAAATAAGAGATAAGAGAGGAGCAGTTATGGCAGAGCTTCTATGGGAGAAGTGGATGCATCATCTAGGAAAAATATTCAGTGCGGTTCCAGCTAGCTGATGCTACTCAGATACATGCAGAGCATATGTCTGAGGGATCACAGTCAGATTTAAAAGTCTTTGTTTCAAACATATCTCTTCAGAAATGTTCTTACTCCCTCACCAGGCCAGGGACATAGAGGAAGAAGAATTAGCATAGAAAACTGAGCTGAATGCCAGCAGTTCCAGCAGAGCAGAAGTGCTGTGCTCACTGTATCTGGCTTTTGTGTCTGCCTAAGGCAGCCGGGGCCAATCACTGTAACACCCAGTGGTACTGGCAAAGAGCCTGCACAGCGTCACCATAAAAGCTTTCTACTCAATCTTTTTTATCCCTTGTCATAGAAAGGGGAACAGGCAAGATGCCACCAACAGCAGCCAATGGATGATTCCCAAGGTCTTTTTGCTTACAGAGCACTTCCAAGCAGAATGCAACCTAGCTGAATGTATTGGGTAATTAATCAGAATGGTTTTAAATTGAATAGTTTAAATTGAAGGCCGAGTACTAGAGGCCAAATCTGACGTCCTATCATGTGGTCATCTTTGGACAAAAGCACTGCATTTTCTTTAGTGAGATTGGCAGAATTTTTCATATAAAAATGAGTTGCTTCTGCATTCCAGATGCTTTGGTGATATAACTAATTTTTTTAAATTTTAAAAAGCTTTATCAGTATACCATTAGCTAGTTATGAGCACAAAAGGACTATAACCAGGTGATGGATTAGAAAGATAAGATGTTTCTAAATTCAGTTTTACCCTCCTAATTTCCAGGTCTGTGAGATGGTAGGTACTTCAAACTGTTTGCCTATTAACATGCTAAACAAATACACATGTTGATCATGTTAGAATATAAAAGGGATGTAATTTTTTTTTTTCCCCTCCTACACGTTCCTCAATGTGAAAATCACAACAATGTGTGATTCATATGCCTGGCATAGGCATCAATCTGTTCTGGCCTACCAGCTGCTGCTCTAAAAAGTTGTGAGATTGCTTATGTAGATGCTTTGGATAGCCTATAGCTAAAACGGCACGAGATGCCTGTGTTTAGGTCCCTGAATATCTTCCAGTATGTCATTCATTGATGTGGGCAGGAGATTGAATTTACAAGTTCAGAATTTCAAGATTTATCTGTGCAACCACCGACTATATATACCCCAAGTAATTAAATGGCTGACCTTGATCTTATACTTCAGTCATGCTCATGATATTTGGTAAAATACAGAAGAAAGCTACATCTACCATTACATCTGGTAACAGATCCTTTCCCTTTGCAACAGTGAGGTAGTTCAAATAGTCACTCTTCATTCCTCAGAGTTAGGAGTAAAATGGATGATGACGTTATCGCTGAGGGAGAAGGAAAAGATGCAGACCAGTAAGACTGTATGATCAGTAGGTTGCTAATACAGCAAAGGTTTCAATTTCTCAGTGAAGGGCAGGGATTACATTCTTTGAAACTACACAGATGCTGAGGAGAGGCTGTGTGACTGAGGAAAAAGAAGTAGAAAGAAGGAAAAAAGCTGGTTTCTCCACCTGTAGAAAAATCTTCTTCCAAAAGGTGCTTAGAAAATGAAGTACAGAATTCTTTCTATTGCCTCAACCACTTCAAATAGTATATCATCATTTACCAAAAATATCTGCCTAATGGATGAAGTAGTGGCAGGACTGAAATGTGGAAAGAACCCTGCTTTTGTTCTAATGTGATAACTTCTCTGTTTTGGTGCCAAAAATGTGGTAGCATAGATCAGGAAACTAAGTTTAAAAAGCCCACAACAGTCAGTGTTTCCCAAGCTTGATCCATATTCATTTTTAAAATGGGCATAAGAGCTTTTCTGTGTTTTATATGAATGACAATCATTTCCAGCTTCATAGAACCCTTACTGCCAGAATGGGAGCAAAATTAGGAGATACAGAAGTGAAAATCAGAGCCACACACTGCCAGAACTGTTTTAGTTGCATGCGCAGAATACGGTTATTTTCACAAATACAGTCTGCATTTTTCTACATGGGTAGGCAGAAGTGATCTCTTTCCTGAGGCATATTGTTTCTAAGTATGGTAGGCCACTTCTAAACTCACCTGTCAGCTTTAAACAATCTAATTTTCTTACTTTGCACTGAATTAATCCACTGTGACTGGGCCTCCAGGTGAGGAAGAACAGTCAGAGTACAGAGGCAGGAATGGAGGGGAAGACATTAGTCAGCGGGTAAATCTGTGTGTTTGGTTGTTTTTCTCATAGACCAAAAGGATTCAACAAAATGTTGCAGAAATGTTTAGAAGCAGAAAGTATAGGATTTACATGCGATTTTTGTAAAGAATCTTAATAACTTGTGCTGTAATTTGTCAAGTTCCATGAGATAAAACAATATCACAAGCAAAGGAAATAGATGTTCAGCTGCAATGAGAGTATTGTGGTGATAGCTGAGAACACCTGCTGCAGGCTGAGATACAACACGCAAAGGCTGTCAGCTAGGGAGTAAACACCTTCCCTTTCTAATTTTTCTGCATGGATTTTGAAATGTTTGGGTGAGTCACTTCCAAAGGTTTTGCATGATTTTAAAAAATACATGAAACCAAAAAGAAAAAGCAATTTGGCAGGCAAATAGGAGCCCTTTAAAAACAGACAGGCAAACATCCACTCTTGGGCTGTGCACAGATGTTTTTCCCATAGAATGAAAAGCCCCAGTCATGGACTAAGCAGAGTCATGAATAAAATATGGGAGAAATCCATTAAGTCATATAGATTGTTCCCAGTGTACAGGCTGGGTCTAGGTCTGAGTGCCCTACACAATGGCACCTTTAACTAACCCCCAAGAGACCATCAGTGGATCTCCTATTACTACCCCAACCTTCCTTAATATTTTGGTCTATCTTTCTTTCACAATTTTATCTAATAGCTCCCTGTGCATCCTCTTCTGTCAGAACAGTTCTCCCTGGCACCACTTTCAAAGCACGAAGAAAATTAAGAATTCTTAGTGATGGAGAAATGGACACTGGATAGGACATTTGACATGAGTTTGCAACACCATGTTCAGGAAAATTAAACAAATCTGGCATACATAAGGGATTTCCTCATATAAAGGAGGAGGCACGAGATTTTCCCTTGTATGCATGTCTCTAATACAATGAACAATCGATTCAACTAATGTCTCTTTGTCCAGCACTAACATAATTAACTGTAGTCAGTTTCAGAAACAAACCAAAAACCAAAACAAAACCCCAAACCCCAAAAAACCCTGCTTGCTAAAACAAAAGGAGGGAAACACAATAATAGAAACAGGTTTGTGCTACAAGAGAAAGGAAAGGATTAAGGATTTTTATTAAAAGCTTGCTTTATTTTCAAGAAAAAATAGTAGCTGGTCACCTGCCACTTCTGCCGGATTGGTCTATTTCTTTTAACTTGCCTCTTCACGCCAACTGTATTATTGCATGTTTTATGGAAATTCCAGTCCCTGAATTCATACTGTTCAACTGCAAAATGACTAAGGGTAATAGTCAAGAAATATTTTGATGTGTGGCTTTCTGGGAGGCAGCATCTTGAGAGCTACATAAAGAGACTAGTAGGAAGAAATGAAGAGCAGGAAAAGAGGATGAATGAAGGGAAATTTTTCACCCAGGGAGAGTTTATACAAGCTGACTGCACTATTCAGTGAATAGGATTTACCACAGTCTACCCTAGTCAGACAGATTAGGCTTTTATATAACAACAAGGAATCCTGTTCTGTCAGTGAGAGATGATGTAAGAAGTCTTTGCATCACTCTGATTCACTAGCAGTATTTTTGTTTACTGATTCAGTTGATTAACTTTAATCAGGTGATGTACTAAAGGCTTTGCTGTGAAATAGCAATTTTGAAGGTCCCTGACTGATAAGCAGAGATTAAACAGTCTGATCACAAGCTATAGAAAGCCATAGGCCATAGCTTGTTTATGCAGCTCCCCAGGAAACACTCCAGCAGAACAATGACAAGACTTTACATGAGCAGGGTAATGAGCACAGTAGAGTTGCAATTCACAGCACTTGACTATTTTTAGTTTCTAGTGTGCCTAAAAAGCAGGCTTTGAGACACTAAGAATCAGAAAAATCAGAACAGGATGCAATTTATCCTGAAAGGCCAAAAATACTAGCCTAAAATTCTCTTTAATGTGATCTTAATGGCACTGTATTGACATCTATCTGATATGAATAATTTCATTTAGCCAAACTAACAAAATAAAAATCTTAAAACCCACAGAGCCTGCAGTGTGGTTGCAAATAAGCATGATCCCAGAAGCAGATAAGTAGCTGTTTTGCTCCCACATGTGCAGGACCTTAAAATTCATTCATGGTGGGTGAGATGTTTTTAATCTCCAGCCAAGAGTTACTACTTTTCCTCCTGTTACTATGCAAAATGTGCCTGGACATTTTACAGTGTGTAATAAATTAAAGAACACTAAAGGGACCTTTCCTCTTTATTAGAGCAATCTACACCAAAACCACACTTGGATTTAATATTGTAAATAAAACAACATATCTGGTTTCTAGTTCTAGCAAGCTGAGCAGCTAGATGTTAATGTGGCTCTGAAAAAAGCCAAGTGTGGGTCATTTTATCTGAAATTACACTACTAAAAATATGTTATGGTAAATGGAAGGCCAAATGCTGGCTCTTGAGGGATGGAAGAAGGTCCTACATCACTTGTTGCATGCTATTTTTAAAGTAGTGTTTCTCAAATTTTGGGTTAGAACTAGGAAGTTATAAAAGGCTTCAAAGAGGTGATGGGTGGAAGCAGCATGTAGAAGTTCCATTCCTCTAACATGGGGAGTGACGAGGGAACATGAGTGGGCTGTAATACCTGGCTGGGTATGTTTATCTTAGCCGGGGAATTGCTACCTACCTCTCACTGCTGGCAGCAGCTTGGTTCCTTCTGGGCAGAAGAAATGACTCAGGGCTGCATGAAGACTGACAGGCCAAGAAGTTGAGAAAGACTGCTTTGAGGGAAGATGTGACTCAGAAGCAACTGACAATGAGTGCTGAACTACTGCCTTGAGCCTGGCACTGGGGTGAGGTCCCTGTTCCCAGCACGCAGGGGGTGGAGGAGGAAAGGTGATGACAAGGGACAGACCCAAGACAGGTATGCTGCTTGCCAACTCTGCTGTAAGACTGATAGCCAAGACCTAAAGAAAAAAGAAACAATGAATATCTCCACTAAAGGTGAATGAAGGACTAGTTGCCATAGCAGGAACCACTCACCAACGTGCCAGGGTAAAGAGAGTGGCTGGCAGAGCGAGGCACAGAGAGCAGCAAGATGTTGCAAAGAACAGTAGCGAAGAAGTGTGCCAAAGCTACAAAAAACAGATAACACAAGCAACTTAGCAGCTGTTCAAACTGGGTCATGTTACCCAACAAGTTTTATCAATTGAGGGCTGCTACTGAAGTGATATTGCAAAGTGGACAAGAGTTGACCCAGCAGTTGCCATATCAGAGGAAAGTACACTCAAAAATAGTTTGGCATTTGCTTTAGGCATTAGGTGTTATAAATCATCCTGTTTACCTAACTTGATGGAACTTTCCCTCCACCATAAAAAAAAAGACAAAAACCAAACCAGAAACAAACCACCAAAAAATCAAAACCAAAAAAACCCCAAACAAACAAAAACCCCAAAACCCCAGCAAACAACTGTTAAGTGTTTGCAAGCAGGACAGTCAGCTCATTTGGAGTATCAAGTAATTCAGATTAGCTATTCCAAGTTCCTGGGTGGGAGCTCAGCTGGTGTGCTGGTTGTAATGCTCTACATTTGAATGCAGTCCTTCCTGCTGCCAGTCAAGCCCTGACAGAAGGGTTTTACTAGAACCACGAGGCTACTGCATAAACGAGAGTCACCAGTTTCCCCACAGTTGTCTCAGACAAGTCTGGTCTAGGAGCTTACAGTCATCTCTGGGCTCTCTGTCGTGAGCAGCACTTAGCAATATAGCTCTCCTATAAAGGATTTGAGAACCTTGGCAGCAATTCTGAGCCACATCTTCTTTTGCATGTCTTGTTAGCAACTTCAGCCGCTGTGCAGCACCCTGGCAGGAGTCTGGCTACCGTATTCCCTGAGGAAACAAGCAACTTCTCCAGCCATGAAGCAACTGTTCTTGCTACGCAGGCTCCCACAGGCTATCTAAACCCCTTGCCTGCCTCTTCCTTGTGGGACTGACCTACCAAAGTGATTAGAACAGACATTCATCCTGTGCCTTCTGCAGAAGCTACTCAGGTGCCTCCATGATGAAGCAGCAGAAGCCACAAACATTTATAGCATCTAAATGATAAGCTTAAATTAGTCTTATTCTGTCAGCATCTACCAGAGCAGATTCTATATCAGGTTTATATGACTCCAGGCATATAGACAGGCAAGCGTGTCTGTTAATACACAAATATCCTACTTTTAAAAATAAGTAAAAGCACTGAAAAATGTTCCAGTGGTGCATTGACTCAGATTTGAATCTTTTGCCACAGGTTTCACTTTTGTACAAATTTTATCGTTAAAAGAACAACTGCCATGCTGGCTTCAAAACACTTTGAACTTACACAAGTTTTGAAGTCACAGCTGAATGGGAAAATTTGTCTCATTCTCGCTTTTAGCAAGAAACATTTTAAATACTGAGTTTAGACATTTGCAAAACAAGCAGGATGTGACATCAACTTGCTGAATGTAACTTCACACAGCTGTATCTGTGGAGAAAAGCATGACTTTAGAAGCATGTTAATGAGGTTTATCTACATTCTTTTAACTGATCATTTCCATATTTCTGCTGCTTAACAATAATATTCTTGGTCTGAAGTTTCTGCCATTGTTGTTTTACCCAGCAATATTAAAATTGAAGCATTAAGTTAGCAAAAGTTTTCTTTCCCTGGGAATTTCCTTTTATTTATTTTATTAAGAACTATTGAAGGACTGAAAGTATATGTGAGCCATAAAGCTAAGTACATAAAAGTTTATGTGCTGATTATATAAGTCTAGGTCTGAAGTTTAATGCAGTTCCTTCTTTATATTGAATGAGGTGTCACAGGCTCTTATTAGCTTTTCAAGGTTTGATTAGATGCCAGTGTAATTAAAGCATTCTTTGGCAGATGATAGTGTGCCTTCATAATCACAGGCTGCTCTGTGTGTGTGCATCTGCACGTTGCACAGCAATGCTACCACCACCCAGCATGGGCTTACAAATGCTGTACCATTTTGTCCAGTAATTTTAGGGACTTCTGCAAGCAAAGGACTGTTCTATTTTTTTTTATGATTAGCACTATTGTGAAGCCTTGACCAGCTCTTAGCATTGTATTTGAAGCTCTACTGGTAGGAAGTCATTCTCTTCTCTACAGTTCTATTTATAATTTGGAAGAGCAATTTGCAGCTTCCATAGAAACAGTTCTTAGAGACACTGATGATTATAATGTTGATGAGAACTTGGAAAATATGTGCTTTAAAAACCATATATGGCAGCATGGACAGCTAAAATCAAAGGGAATAACCTCTCTGATAAGACCAGCTAAAGCATATTTCAGCTACAGAGATGCTTCATCTACTGCAGCTGTGAAACCAAGTATGAAGGTCAGGTGTGTTTTTTATTTTGTTTCAGGGCTTTTACATTTAAACCTCCATTCAGGACTGATGACTCTTCTCCCCTTAAGAGAATGAAAAATGCTGGGGAAGAGCAGAATGAGTATCCTAATTGCTGGGCCACAGACTGCTCTGGGCACCCAGTACCTCCTACAGAAGAACCCAGCTGTCCTAAGTGAACATCCTAGCTCCCAGACAAAAGGATACATCCCTTACTCCCTCACACTCTCAGTTAATTCATGAACTACTTTTGTACTAAGTGGAACAATTTAAGAGATATCATTTCAGGATATCCTATGTACCACTTCGGAGAACTTGGTTTCATTCACATCCTAACTCCAAACAAGGCAGAGGAGGGAGTTAACTTGTGTATTTTGCTTGCCCATTAGTTCACTTTGACAGAAAAGTTTCTGGCTGCTTTCTATTGGGACAGATTTGTTCAGTATATTCTGAAACCACTAACTGGTTTGGGCCCCAGAGATGCAGGAAACACCTGGTATGCAACTTTTCACAGCCTTGGTAGCCAAGTGTTGCCAGGATCTGAGTGCTATGGAAAAATAAAGGTAGTTGTCAGCTGAGTAGAGACTTTGAAGATTTAAATTTTGGTCTTTAAAAAAGTATAGATGATGGTTGAGAAATTAGAAAAGAATACAAATACCCTCAGACATCTTTCAAGTACGTTAAGGGTGAGACCATGCTTTCTCTTCCTGCACTTTCCTCTCAAAATTTCACTGACTAGTGTCACAAAGTAAATTCAACACTTGTCCCCTAATTTAGCTCTTTTATCAGCAAGGAGCCAAGTTTGGCACACACCACCTACCAACAGATGCCCTCTATTCCATGTTAAGAGGGAAGTCTTCATGTCTGTAGTCAGTGAAAAGGGGAAAATTTGATTAAAATATTTTCTTTTTTGCCTTGAAATTCTGTAAATACAAGAGGAACTGCTATATTAAATACTATTATTATGAAATATGAAGGATTCTAATTAGTCTCAACATCCCTCAGGCTTCCTTTTGTTTTTATTTTTCTTATAATGAAACTTCTCAAACTAATTTCTATGGGTCTTAGACATGATGACAGTTACGATCACACACCACCTTCAAAATGGTGTAAAATGACCTGCTGAAGTTATTAATTTCTGAATATTGCTTATACCTTTATTTGTAGTGAAGTTGGAATAAAGAGAAGAAAAGAGCCTGTTGGCTTCAGCGTAAATTATAAAAAAAACACTGCAACATTAAATTTACTATGTTTAACTTTCCCTTTCTCAAAGACTTGCTACTCTGGAAACTAAAATGTACATAGCTTTGTTTAATGCTAACACCATTGTCTGCTGGACCTTTACTAATCAGGTTAGGTTATAAAGAAGAAATCTTTTACCCCATAGACTGATCACATCTTCAATTTTACATCTTTGGTTGAATCTTTGAAAATTTTGCACTTAGCTGATGATACTTCTCTACCTGTCAGGAAGATCAACATCAAGAGATAAGAGGATTCATCAAATGTAGGTTCACCCCAAAAATCAATGCACCAGAACTTGCCTGAGAGGGAGAACGCATGCTTTTTTGGAGAGCTGGCTCAGATTCCCTGATAAGCAATCAAAGTGAATAATGCCCACTAGAGATAACAGACATGAAAGGGGGAAAAGTGGACAGTCACCCATACTGGAAATCATTAAATGTTGAGATTATGCAGAGTATACATTGGGTCGAATTTCATTATTAGGTATTCTGGATGCTTAAAGCTGTTTTGGTCTAATGTCACTTATTTAGCACTAGCAGTACCAGCTTAGGCAGGAAGATAATTCATCTACTTAATCAGTGGTCAGAATACAAATATTACATGTGGAATCAGGCTCTTATTCTTGACAGTAGCATTAACCTAACTTAATAAGACAGTTCTTAGGTGAACAAAATCACCTGAGAATAAACCAGCACTCAGTTTAAATGTATGAGTGGGAAACGGGGTTCCACGCTAGGAAAATTCATCTCCAAAATAGCTATTTGGGAATGCCTCCCTCTGACAGAGCCTCAAGTGAGATGGTGGCTCCCATCAACAAACTGCCTGAGCTTATGGTGCAGCGGACTACTGCAGGTTAGGTACCACGGTGTTTGTTGACTTTCATAGATCATAAAGAAAATGGCTTAGTCCAGAAGCAAGTATCTTCCTCCTTCAAACAAAACTTCTGGGAACAGGTTGATACATGCCCTGAAGGTATCCTTTTGACAAATGCAACACACTGCAAAAAAGGATGGCCTGTGTTGCTTACATTATTGCCTGATTATTTCCAGATGTCACTTAATAGATTTGCAGCCTTGTTGAATTACTCCTGTATCTTAGCTTGTCTTTTTGTGCTATGCAAGAAGAGTAAACAAGAGGACCTACATACAGCATTCATAGCCTAGTACTAATCTTCCGTAAGACATGTCTTAATATACAACAGCAAAGTTGAAACTAATTAAATTCTTGTCCATCATGTCACTAAATCAAAGAACTATTGTAAATTGGGTAAACTGCATAGGGGATTACAATGAAACATTTGATTCAGCATTAGAACTGATATTTAAAGATCATCATGCAAAGCCAACATTGCACACAGGAAACAGTAATATCAGTAATTAGAAACAAATGAAAAGAATTATTTCCTTAACTTAAAAATCACTGTTTATGAAAAAGCAATAAACAGTAAACAGGTTACCAATGGCCAACTACATATCTCAAAACAGGAAGTGCTTTTTATTTTAGCAGTATCTATGCAGAAATCTATTCCTGCCTCAGTACTGTTCAGCTGTGGATTTATTGTCACTATGCAATAAATATAGAAGCCTTCCAACTGCTAATTGTGGCTTACTATTTACAAAGTTTATTTATAAATTCATTTTCATGCAAGTATAAAATACTAATCCCATGGACAAATACACATTTGTTCACCACTCTAAATTATACACATCGTACTTACATCTAATATTCAGAGAAGTGCAAAGTCCACAGTGACGTAAATAACAATAGGTTTGTAAACTATTAGATGACGAGCTCTCAAAAGATATTAGTAACTGTATGATAACGTAGATTTTGGTATACTGCTGAAATCAAACATTTTTTCAGTAAAAGAACATACATTTCAGCTACATTCAAGTGATTATTTTATTACCATATATTAGGTCTTACAAACTTTATTGGAGATGAGCAAGAGCGCTACAAAACCATACCTTAATGCAAGAGGTGTACTGCATGGTATGTGCAGGCATAGCAAAGGAGAGAACTACTGGAAAGTAAAAGAAGCTAAGAAAACTTGTACAAAAATGGATAGTAATACTGACTAACACTGGTTATAATCTTACTTATAACAGACCTGAAGAGCTAACAGATAGAATTCAGAAACACCTGTGCACTGTAGGTACAGTTTGGTGCAGATCAAGAGTGCACTAATACAGTCAATCTTGTACACATAATGCACAAAATACGCTGATATGCATATAAACAACTAATTTGTTTACAGTAAGTAGGGCAGCACAGTGTAGCACTGCATCCTTGGCACTTAGTGATAGGACAACATGTATTTGGTTTAACTAAATTCATAAACAAGATATATATACTGGTTTGCAAGATGTAAAACATACATTATCCCTTTAAACCTTCTGGGTTTACCGCATTTTTAAATTTTCAAGTTCAAATGCAAACACGATACATTAGCTAGATTTGGAAGACGTTTCAGATATTGGCTTAAAACAAGACCTTCAATACAAAAAATAACAGAATCAGAAATAAGTTCTAATGATATTAAACCTTTTGCTACGTCTTGTGCTGAAAATAAAATCTGAAACATTTAAAAAAACCCCAGCTTTGTCATATAACCCACAATGTCTTTATGGGCTTTTCTTTAAGAGCAATTGCTTCCTCAATGTCCCTTTCACATATGATAATTTAACTTAAAAGAACTGCTGAAGTTATTAATGTGGAAAGTTGTAAAGGAATTAGAAGTTTGTCCTAGCATATCATATCACGCAGAATACAAGAAAATATGCTCTTCTTCAAAGAAAGCATGTTTCAGGTATGAAAGGATTCCAATTTTAAGTGATTGTCCTTGTATTAAACAATATTAACAACCATCTGGAGGGAGCCAATATACTTTTGCCCGTTTTAAACAAACTGGCTAAACTGCCATTTTATATTATATATAACAAATGTAATAAAATTGTTCTTAACATATAATGATGTAACACTAAAATTAACTGGTTTAAAATATTTTACAGAGACATTTTATTATATATGAACTATACAACACACAAGAGTATGAAATATTTTGAACATATACACATTTCTGTATTTTTCACAGAGATTATTATTTCGCACCAAACATTGGTGTCTACAGTTCTAACAATCCTCTCAGATAAAAACAAAACAAAAACCCAAAATGTTTTTGTGGATGTGGTTTTTTTTTTCCTGAAAATAAAACCTATTACAAGGAGAATTTCTCTAATGACATTTTCCTCTTTCCCCATTTCATACTTGCACAAAGCTTTTCAAATGGATAAACATACATAAAAAGAATAACCTCTCTGTACTTTGCAGTGCAATTTGCTAGGGATAAAGTTTAAATCAAAACTGACCCTTTCCCCACTATGACCATTGAAAACTGCTGTCAATGTTAATAGCAATTCCTATTGATACTCCTTTCCCCCTTACTTAAAATGCAATCCTTTTCAATATCCATTTTACTTAAAGTATTTGCATAGAGCAGCCTTGTAGTATTTGTAAAGAATATTATGAGCATTTTAACACAAGATAAGGCACATGTTTTTCAGCATTAATAATCTAAAACTAATCCTGAGGATCTGCTCCTCCCCCTCAATAAAATTTGCTTTTTTAATATACCCTGTATTACCTGAAGAAAGCAGAAAAGAAAGCAGTATCGAATAAACTGAAACACTTTACCTGAAGCAAATTCAGAACATAATAATTCCTGATAATAGTGTAACAAATGCACAGATAAAGAATTAATTCATTCTCTAAATAAGTTACTTTTAGGGAAACAAAAAAAAAAGTAACAGCCAGTAGCACTGTAGATGTTAGATGAAAGTTTACATAATATGGATGACATTTATAGTGAGTTTTTCCTAAAATAAGCTCCCATCAGAATCAAGGTAGCTAAATTGTGAGGCACTTAAGGTTGACAAGAAAAGGAGGAATGCAAGGGGTCTGTTTCATAGAAAACCTGAAGTTGCATATCATATCCTTGTATTAAGCCTTCTATTAAAGTGCTAGAAATGGAGACTTAAAACAAAAGGATTTAAATATAAAATAAGTGATTAAAGAGCTTAGTATGCATTAAAATTAAGTGCTTTGATTCTCATGAATTCAGAGCTTTTTAATAGTTTTTCAAAAATAAAGTCTGGAAATAATCCACATGTGAAATCATCTTCCTTGTGCCATCGATGCTATTTGTAAAGTGCCCAATTGTTTTCTAAACAACAAAACCATTTGCCTTATCTTATGTTGTATAGCATGACATAGTCTGTAGTACACACGTAATCCATACTGCAATGACACAGTCTGGTGGAAAACAGCACATGCATACTTTTAGTCAGAAGTCTGAACTCCACCTGTCGCTCTAAAAAGCCAGGTCTTGGATTACATATCCACCAGTATATAGTGCAACCAACCTCATATTCTCAAAATGCAATTTAGCTGTTCAAGTCTGATGCTCAAAGACAGACTTATCAAGCTTTTCCACAGAGCAGCCTGACGCCCAGACAAAATCACAGATGGGGCTCTAGATCTGAATCACATAAATCCACTAGATGCCAAATCTGAGAAGGATCTGGGTTCTGTCGGGTGATGAAGAGGCTGAAGATGTGAGGCAGTCTGTGCATTACTGACCACATCCAACTGAGAGGGATATGCTTCATTTACATCTCCTCCACTGAAACCATTTTGGAACTGGCAAGAAATAGACAATACAAATGGTTAGTATGGGAAACTAATTTATTTATATGTTTTATTAAAAAATCCTTCTAAAGACACAGATTGGATGAAAACATCTTAAAATATAATGAATAGGTCTAAATTTCTTTTTCTTAAGTGCTGAATGACGAGAAGTTAACTTGCATTAAAGTAGAGTCTGAATCATCAATGAAACTTACACATGCTGAAATTAGTTGGAGTCCTACTTCTGGCTAAATAAAGAAACATTGATATTATCTATAGCATAATATAGTTTCCTTTTGTAGAAAGTACAGTCTGACTGAGCACTCCTAATTTCCCCATCCAGCTGTTACATTTTTGAAAGCAACATATTTACATATTTTCATGTCTGCAACAGGACCCAGACTTTACAGCTCTTCCATGAATGCATATACAGTCCTATTCGTAAGTTGAAGTGTACTGCATTCAATCCACAAGCTGAGCTGTCATAGGGTGGGCTTTTTTGACAGTCTTCATATTGACAATGCCAAGTAGGAGCAATGAATGGCTTTCATCAGTCTTGACATAATTGTTCATAGGATTATTTTAATTATCTAATGTAATGCTTCCTGTCATGCTATGGAAAAGTCACTTTATCTACACAATACTCCATTCAGTCATGCAAAGAAAATACAACAAAGTATTTTAAACATTTCCATCATCTCTTCAGGAGTAGCTTATATCATAAGTACTCATTCATTCAAAGTTTGTCCTTAGAAGCATATATTATACATTCATTCATCTATCAAAATATGCTGGGTTTTGGAATATCTTTCTTTCCTTCTACACAAACATTGAAATTTGACTAACTGCACACAGGTCTAAGTTTTTAACAAGACGACGACAGCCATGTGAATTACCAATCAAAGTTGCTGTACTTTGAAAGACAGCTACAATAACATAAGCTAGGATTTGTTCTGACAGAAGCAGATTATTTCAATATTCTTCATTAACCAGATGAGCACACTCACTAAAATCTCTAAGAAAGTTCTCCACACAGAATCCAGTAATAATTAGTAAGGTTTCTCCTGTTTAATGAAGGAATACCAACCTTGATTTGATAGCTTGTTTATCTAAAGCCTTTCTGCTCTTTTCTGTCACTGAAAGTGTCTTTAGACTCCATTAGCTATGATCCTACTGCAATTACAAGTTAGACAGAAGGTCAAGGCAGATGACCACAACAGACCCTTCTGGCTTTCTAATCCCCTAGTCCTTTCACATAGAAATAGATGGGAGTTAGAAGGCTGAAGAAAGGATAGCATCATGGCTTGCATAGCAACGTCTGTCATCACCACTGATAGGGATGTTAGTGTGCTAAATCCAGCCACAAAGACTGCCCTACTTTGGTTTGGGTCTGTGAATATAGGCTCAGAAAGTAGCATCCTATCTGCTTAGTTGCATCCTTAAAAAAGTTATCAATTAGCAAGAAAATCGAACCTTAAGTTTATTATAATAAGCAGTGACACATTCTCCCTATTTACAATAAAGAAATCTTACTATTTTCCATCATAACTTTGGTACAGGTGATATTTTACAAGATTACTTCAAGTGCAGTAGCTATACTTCTGACTTACTAGTTCTCATGAGTTCGTATATTTTAAAGTTCTTCATTCCTCTAATAGAAGACTAAATACAATCTCTGTAACATAAGCATACATAAAACCAGCACTACCTTTCCCTGCAGCAATGGCATTTCTAGGTAAAAAAAATTTCTGCTTTAAACATTTCTCAACATAACGCCTTTGGTTTGCATAGAGCCTTATGCTGCCCTCAATCTATAAAAATGTTAATTGGCAGGTATGACTAGAGGTCAAAACTGAGTACAACCTGTTATAAGAGAGGTTTTGTTTTTTTCTTTTTTCCACATGAACAGTATTGTGCTGGTTTTAGTCAGGAAAGGGTTAACTTTCTCCACAGTGGCTGGTATAAAGCTAGGTTTCCGGATTTACCCTGAGAAAAGTAACGATCAGGTGTCTTCTTAGCTGGTGCTGGGGAGTGCTTGAATCGAATTCATGGTCTTTCTCAGCTTCTGATCCTGCAGTTGTGCTCCCAACTTTCTCACTAGAAGCAGTGTGGGGGACACACACAGTTCAGACAGCTGACCCTAACTGATTGAAAGAATATTTTATTCCACAGTATGTCATGCTCAGTACATAAGCGGGGAGTGGGCTCATGACTCTCTCCTTAACTCTTTTACTAACTTTTCTGTTAGCTCCTTAACTCCTTTGTTAGCAGCTTTTATTAATTCCATTGCTGGCTCATTCATGAGTGAGTTGGTAGATCTGTTAGTTTTCCTGGTCATGCTGTCACTTGTGGGGCTCGCTCGGACTCTGTTGCAATCGCTCTCAGGCTCTCTGGCTCTCACTTATCAGGACCCAGCTGTGCACTGGTCAGTGGGTGGTGAGCAATTGTAGAATTTGTTTTATTTTCTATTATTTTAATTACTTATTATTACTACTAGCATTTTTTATATATTCATATATGTATTATTCATTTATATTCAATTAATAAGTAGTTCTTATTGCAATTTTATGAGCTTCCTTGTCTTTCTCCTCTGATTCTTCCCCTCCACTGGAAGAAGAGGGGAGGTGTGTGAGGGGCATCATGCTATTTTGCTGACCGGAGTTAAACCACAGCAAGTATATAGTTGTACGGGCTGCCAAAGTCAATGTTTTCTGGTTTAGGAATAAGTAGTCAACAAGTAGTCTCTTGCCACCCTCCACTGCACCCAACGACTTGGAAACAGCTATCAGCTATCTACAATCACTCTTATGAAAGGGTTTGGCAGAGTAATCGTTCCTCATCTCATCACAAAGCATGCTCCTCTCTTAAGCTCATTTGGACAAATGTTCAGCAGCTCTCTTCAGGGGTAAACCGGAGATAACATGCACAAGGGTAACGTCAGTTCGGCACAAGTGCCGAACTGACACAAGTGCATAAGCAGAAGTGCATAAGAAGAATAGCATATGCACTGCTATTCCAGATCCACGCAGCACAGGTATACCACAGCTAGAGGTGCTGATTTCGCCTCAGAACAACTTAAGTAAGGATAACTTTTCACAAAGTGGCTTTTGTTCATGTTTTATGACAAATGAGCTAAATGCATTATTATTATTGCAGCACAGTGTTCTAGTAAATATGAAGCAGTAGTCATGTATTGCTTTCAGAGATGCTTGGTCATTAGTCATTCAACTTCTTACAGATAGATAAGAAAAAGTCAGCAAGAAAATAACAAAAAGAGGGCGTAACAAAAACAATGAAGGCAGTATAACAACAAAATAATCTACAAAATAAATGGATTTGAAACCAACCATTAAAATGAAAGAAATGGAACTGCTTATGCACCACACCAATATAGCTTCTGTGAAAATAACAATTCTGTACTATATTTCTATTTTCTATTTACTATTCTGTAAATAAAGGGACGAACTTGGATGACCCTGGAACTGCTCTGCAACACTATTATCAAGCACTATGAAGGACTAACACCACCAACCACAGCCAGGCAACATACAGCCACACACTGTACAAGCTTCTGCACTGCAGTTCACCAGAGTCACTTCATGCTATTTCAGCCCTTGGGCACCCAGGCAGAAGCTATTCATCTTGCTGAACTGGTCTATATTTTAGGTAAATTTCTGCAATTTTGCAATTACATTTTTTCCACTAGTGAAGCAGTTTTACAAAGGATGTTTTGTACTTGTATTAAGCATACTGAAAAACTGGGTATGTTCTACATTCCTCACCTCTGTCTTGTGTAGGTTGAATGCCAGTTAATACTTTAATTCTGTAAATGCTTATGCATGTGCATAAGCATTTGTAGGATCAGTACTTTAGAACATTAACTCATTGAAGTAAAAAAAAAAATTGCGGCTCTGTACTTGAGCAGCATTAACAGAAATAAATGGTAGAATTTAAAATACATAGATTTGCAACAAAAGTTATTCAGAATCAGGAACTGCCTTAGTAATTGATTTTTTAAAATTATTTTAAAGTTGATTTTAACTTTGAAGAAGTGTGCTTAGAACCGTAGTCTGTCCTACAGCCAGGCTCCTCTACTCTATGGCTTTTATTGTGCATTCTCCTCAGCACAATGTGAAAAAGGTCCAACTTATATACTGTGAATATAATTTTTTCCTGTTTTTTTTTTTGTCTTCAGCAGACAATTTAGACAACAGCTTGAGTAACAAGCTCAGTTTCACTTACAGCATAATATAAAAATAATTTTGCAGTACCATCATGTGCAGATATGCAATAGTTCACAATATTTCAAGTTATTTATGTGATATTATAATCTGATACTTTAAGCAATCTTAAAACCATCAAATATGTGAATTGCTAGAGAACACTAACATTTTAGAAACAAGATACTTCTCTGTATCCTTACAACATATTTCATGAAAATTAATGTGCCAGACAACATAACTTTAATACTGCCAAAGAGAGCTACCAGATGTGGATAGTGTACATAAAAACTTGATCAAATGCAACTTTTTTCAGTCTAATCAACAAATAAAGCAAGGGCATCCACACACTGCTAACCCATCAGTTTCAGACTCAGTGATTCAACTATGACAAACTCTGTATCCCAGTAGTCACCCAAACCAATAAAAAACACAAAAACGCAAGCAAGGTAGCATTGCTGTTTATCTTACCTTGTTCAACAAGGTTTGCTGGTTTGCCATCACTGGATCATACTGCATTTGATCCATGCAGCTGGGCTGCGCTTCTTGCGTGCACTGGTACATAGAAACAGCGCCTGCATAGCATGTTTGAGGAGTTAGCATAACCGACTCTGAGTTTATCCCACACTCATGATTTTCAGGGACTTGCTGCAAACAACTGAGAAAATCCTCCAAGTTGGAAGAAGCAGAATAGGTCGATCTGTCAAAACCTGCTACAGGGAAATCCATTTGAGCAAAATTAGAAAGCTGTGGCGTCATTGCTGTGGGTTGCTTGTATGGTAGAAACTCTTGCCTGCATGCATAAGGGGAAGTGTTTACTTCTGATTTGTAAGAGAACTCGGATGTAGTGGCATGCATGCCAGGGAATACATACTGCTGGGGCTGCTGCTGCTGCGAGCAGCTAAGAGGCATGCTGGTGCTGGGGCTCCAATTTGTGAACATCCCATTGACTTGCATATGTTTCATCTTTTGACAGAGCTGCTGCTGCTGCTGCTGTTGCTGCTCCACAAGCTGTTTCTGGTGCTGAAGTTGATGTGGATCTAACTCTTGCTGTACCAAGCAACCTTCATTCTGGACCAAGGGCTGCTGCTGGTTACAGCCTGAATATAAAAAGTCAGACTTACTTAAGGAATCCTGAACATAAGTCAGGATTTCATCAGTTATGTCAATGTCCCCAATATCATCCACACCAGATAATTCAGTTTTAAAAAACTCCTCATCCTGCAAAAAGATCTTCAAAGTCAATACCCAGACTTTTCATGATGCTGTACAAATCACTAGTTTTGTTATCTTGAAATAGTGCTGCACTGTCTTCAGGAAGCGGAATACTACTGTCCTGGGAACACTCCATTACCTCCCGTTTGAGAACGTTGTGATTTCCAGTAGGTAAAAGATTATCTGTCCAGCTGCTGCTAACAACACCGCCCAGTTCATCCCTGCTGTCTGTGAAGAAGTTTCGCTCAAAGGAAAGTTTATGTGATGCTGGAGGGCAGAGATACACGGATTCATCTTGCCTTAACATTGCACCTAGGAGGGAGTTTGGATCCACAGAATCATTGTGTAGCGTTGCTTTGGTTCCTTTTCCCATTGTGCTTTTATTCTTCAGCTGAGAGGGATCCATAAGGCTCGACATAGGGAAAG
>NW_010252379.1:40687-67718 GCF_000690775.1 Eurypyga helias
ACAGCCTCACCAGTGGCAAACATGAAAGGCAACTTCATGTTACGCTTCCGCAGATGTTCTGCCCCTTCTTCATCTCTGAAAATAAATCAGATATACAGCATAATACTGCAGTACTAACAGTTAGTGTAATCTTTTTGTCCCCTGGAATTAATATTAAAAAAATGAAGTATTCTATTTGTAGGCATTTTTCAAATTCCTAGCTATTCCAGCTCAACTTCACTGAGTTAAACCAAGAGACAGATTATAAAATAAGGAGCTTATGACTGTAATACCACCTTTACCTATTACATTTGTAATTAAATCTAGATAGCATGCACCATTTTCTGTGCATTACAAACTGAAATGAAAATAAGGGGGCTTTGTTCCATGCCTATTTTCTTGGCATAGCGAGTAAATGAATACTTCAATAACAAAGTATCACTTTTTCTCTGTTTTACAAACTCCTTAGCAAAAATTATTTAACCTGTACAATAATGCTGAATTCCACATTATGCAGAATTTAGTTCAACACCTTAAAACACTGAATTTCTTTGTTATCTGTTTCTTCTATGCAACAGCAGTTGGATTTCTTAGTTTCCGCTAACAGGGATACTGAACTAAAAATATCTTGGATGGAGTAACTTGGTGCTTGTACTGATGCTTTTATTCTTTATATGAAATAAAGATGTTTAACGTATTGCACTTAGAACTATGACGCAGAAGTACTGAAATATCAGAATTTGTTTCAATGTCTGTCAGCAAATTGAAAGAGGTTTTCTTTTTGGAGTTCAGGCTTTAAAGGGGTTTTATTTAAAATTAAAGAATTCCTTTCTGAATATAGAACAGCGCAAAACTTTTCAGCTTTTCAAGTATACTGCTTTATGGAATGATGACTTACGTAAGTGGTCTTTGTGTGGCAATGATGTAATCCGGTCTTCCATTTTTGTAGACAAGACGTGCATTTGCCTGTACCCAAGCCCATCGATTTTCTTTGGTCAGAAGCCTAAATACTGTCATTCCACTCTCACCTGTCTTCATCACTACAGTTAAAGAGTAAGAACACTGTTTACTGCTCAGTGAACAAAAATAGGAAAATCTGGCATGTCTTGAAAGTAATCCTATTTGTAGAGCAATTTTACAAATCTCATGCCCATTTCTATGTGGCACTAGTGAAACAGGATGATCGATCACTAAGATGTCTACTTTAATTTACTGGTAAAAGAAAAGATAAAACTGTTGTAAGATATCCACTACATATTGGATCCACACCCTATATGGAGCTTTATCCATTATTGCTGCAAAACCAGAAACTAATAAATGCTAGAACATGTAAATGACAAAAGCCCAAGTCTCTTAAACCCAAATAGTGACTATTACTTAAGAAATGAGAAAGCACATTAGCTCTGAATCCAATTCTTTCACTGGTTAATGCAGAGGTACTTCAAAATCCATTATTTTTCACTCCCACTATCACTTCACTAGCAGTGCTTGACAAACATACTACATTTTTGTTGTACATCTCTGAAAATGCTGCATTTCTAGACAAAGAAATTAAATTAAAAAAATATTAGGGAAGTTTAAGAACCCTAACCAGAAGTAATCTTTGCTACAAGATTTTTTTTTGTTTTTATCTTAGCATCAGAAATGAAGGGAATGCAGTTTTAAGACAAAGTTTCAAACAAATATTTCAAGCCAAGTTTCATCCCATTCTATTCTGGAAATATTTTCTTTCTTATTCTCTACAAAACAGACAAAACCACTGATAGGCAAAGGTGACTGAGCTATACCTGTAACAGAAAACCTGCTTAATATATGTTGAGAGCTAACCAACTGGGTGTGTGTGTGTATATATAATTGTATATAAGGGGACAAAAAAAAATTCAGTAGAAAAGAAGCACCAAAATATCCTGAAAATGTTTCTGTAACTTCCAAAGACAAATGTTACAGCTAACAAAAAAGTAAAGAAAAAAGTCCTCTAAATAGTCACCTATCAGAAAGCTGACACTGATTTCCTTAGCCTAAAGCATTATACTTCTTCCCTTGAGTTGCCAAGAATCAAACCCAGAAATGTATAGGTCACTAGCATGCTAAATCAGAGATTAATTTCTGTTAAAAATCTTACAGTGATATTAAAAAAATGCTTTATTTAACTTCCTAACAGGAAAACTATCTTTGAAATAGTCCTCTTGCCCAAACAAAGCTGTTGAATAGCAGAAGTTGGCTTGAGCAGAGAAGGAAGTAAGAAGAGCAAGATGTGACAGAAACTGGAATATAGACCCTAAAAGGGTCTAGGTAGGAATATTAAATATTTCTAATGTAAGTTTTTATAAGGAGGGAACAATCACATGAAATGAATACTTCTCTTTTTGTTTGGTTGGGTTTTTTTTTCTTTTAAGAGAGTACTTTTTTCATTACAACTATAATCCATGCTTTGATTTTTCAGCCTTTCTTAGGGAATGAAGCTTACTTCGGACATGATTTTCAGCACAATAAAGCATATCAGCTGCATGAACAAACTGGTATCCTGTTCCTCTCATACACAGCTCTGCTTCAGTGTATCCCAGGACAATCTTTCCTCTGGAAGGTAAAAACAAAAAATTGCAACACTGCTGATGAACCAACTCACATAACGAGTGCCACGCAAGTTAATTACGGCTAGAACATTTCAGAGGTAAATGCTAGCTACATTTTTCTGCAATATCAATTGTATGCCAAAGCATGACAGTTCTAATAAAAAATACAGTTAACAAACCATAAAATTTTTACTAAGTTGCCTTCAGTGACTAGGAGCACATTCACAAGATTATTAGATCATTAAAAAAAGCCCAACAAAAAAGTACGTCTGCAGTTAGCTGTATTCAATTCCATACTTCTGAACATACTCACTTAGAGCACACAGCTCCCATCTGCTGCAATGAAAACCACTGCCTCACCCGATTTCATAGCATTTACCTATAGGTGCTTGCAAGTAGAATTAAGTAGGGCCTTTGCTTTAGTTATCTAAAACTTCTTACCTAAATTAATATTTTTAGAAGTTTAAATTCAAAACAGGACATATCTCAGAACTACATCCCTCTTGCTTTTGAGTAGTTTGGGACCCCTGTGTTTACATTTAAGCCTTCCAAGATATTCCTCAAAGGTGTGGTGGCAACAGAGTCTTGTTTGACCCTGATAGCTAAAATCAGAATACTTAACTAGAGGTCAGGGAGATGAAGAACTTAACAGCCTTTGTGTAAGCGCTATGAGACACATGATAGAATGAAATAGTAAAAAAGAAACTGAAACAGGATTTAGCACAAAGCAATAGAGATCCAAAGGTGGGGGTTAGGGGGGGAAGTGAGGGGCAGGGCAAGGGGTGAAGCAGGAGGGAAAAAGCAGGGACAGGGAACAACATAGCAAAAGCGTAAAACGTGACAAAAGCTGGAAGTTTCGAGTTAAGCATAATGAAAAAAAATTAGAGGAAAGAAAAGCCTGTGTTAACATTTTGTTAATTTTTACTCATCTAAGTTCATTGAACCCAAGAAAAAAACTTTGGTTTCTCAGTAAACAGAATACAGAGTAATTTCACCCTACATTATAGGTTAGCATGGAAATCCGTGTGAGAGATTCCACTGAAAAGGAGTCTGAAAGCTGAAAGGATTATCAGCCAAAAATAGGAAGGAGAAGGAAGGAAGCCAGAGGCTTTTCTTTTGATAAAGAAGCATCTTAATGGGCTTCTTGCCATGTTGATACAGTTGTGTTATGTTGATCTAGTAATGCAGTAGTGTTTCCAGTTTTTATATTGGGAAAAGAATTATTTTGAAATGGGTAAAAATCAGGAGTATAAGAAAGGACTACATTTGTTTATTTTGAAGTCAATAACATTTCTGTTGTATTTTACATCTATCTGAAGAAAATATGCACATAGAAAAAAATGAAACACTTGTTCTGTCAGTTCTAACCCCAAATTTCAACCAGATTTAAACATGAAAATTTTCTTCTTCCCTAATTCATTAATATTCTGCCTTTTGGGGTTTTTTTGTTTGTTGGTTTGGGTTTTTTTTAACGACAAAGTCAGAAAGCAATATGCTTTTTTAAGGAAGTACACTATGACAATCCCATTTATCTTTACTTACTAGCAGGGTGGAAGAGAAAATTCCTAACAGTTCCTAAACAATCATCAGTATTGACTGAAACAGTAGCCAGCTTTGTATTTCAAATACATACTTGAAACCTCTCCCCAGCAAATTATTAGAGTATTAAGCAGAAAAATTTACACCTACTTTGCATCACAGCCAGTAGGTGTGAAATCCAATTTGTGTTTAGTTCTGAAGATGAAGTTTTTGGTTCGTATCTCAAGGATGGATGGTGGCTGCAGGGGAGTAGCTACTGCAAACAGAGCAAGCTGAGGGGACAAAGTAGCACCATCCTTCCCTTTCTTGTTTTGTCCGTGGAGAAACTTTAATCGTCCTTGAAAATTCATAGCCTAAAATGAGGAAAAATAATTGTTATGTGTTGGAGATATTTAAAGTAAGATATTTCTGTTATGATGTAACACACATACCTTTTTTTTTAAAGACCCATCAGATTCAAGCTTTGTAGCACATCAGACACAAAAGGTAGCTAACAAGTACAGAATACTGCTGTTATTCCCCTGAGCATGACACTTCGAGATCTACTAATAAACTCACTGGAAAAACAACTAATGAGAAGGTTGTTCATAAAAACAAACTAGCAAACCCCACAACCCGCTCCCCCCAAATAAAAAAACTACAACCAAAATCAAAGCAAACTAACAAAACCCCCAAAACCCAAACACGTAATAGCAAATCCCAACTGGATCTTCTAATATTCTAATGAACATGGTATTATGCATACATACAATCAACGTAACATTATTTCTCTTGCATTTGTCAGTCATTAGTATGAAGTATACAAACGTGTACAACTGCAAAATACTACATAAAAGAAGTCATTTAGAGGGTGATAAACCCATACTTCTTCAAAAATCAACAGCACTGACAAACAAAAGAATGTATTAAAAAGAGACAGACTTTCCCAAGTAAGGGAAAACTATGGTTCTGTTAGTTATTATGGCTTATTCCATCTCAAGATACCCAACAGAAAATAATCTTCATAATGCTTTTATTTATCCACAAATCACACAGTATTTTACAAAAGCAGATGCTTATTCATATTTCACTGAAGAAACTGAGCCATGAGAATGACAGAACTTGCACCTGGTGGGAACAGTATGTTGAAGGGGACACATTTAGTGTCACTAACTGAAACACACCACTTCAAGTAGCCCAGATACCTATGGAGACTTAACAAATCAAGTAAGTTGCAAGGATAATGCAGATTTCCAACTTACAAGCGTGTGTGGAAGTTTTTATGCAACTCCATACTCACCAGGAATCCAGATGAATTATCCAGGAGGCATCGTAACCTGCAGATGAAATTCCTTTCCATAAAGGAAGAATTCTCTGGAGGAAGTTGGTCTGGGTTATAATAGGTTGCTGGCTGTGAAAAGCCATTATCTCCTACAGGAAGAGATTATTTATAAGGATTATTTTTAGAAGAACACCTAGTGAAGGCTATCCATAACAAATCATCTTCCATCTCATAAACAAAGCATTAGGTTGTGACCTGAGCAAGAACAATGTAAACTGGAAACATCCTCAGAACCTATACTGATTATAACACTGGGTTAGGTATCAGTTCTTCAGACGGATTATGTTTTACAGGCTGTTGTATTTATGGTATAAACTGCATGCACTTTGGTTTTTTTTTTAAGTGGTGCTTTGGTTTGGGTTTTTGTTTGCTTTTTAATTGACTCATGTTTGTCAACGATCTAAAGTCTGAATCAGTTGCAGAGAACAGAGTTCTCAGAAAGCACACACATATTTCTGCAACAGCAGGATCTGCAAAAGGCATAATAATTACAGGAACTGAGTATTCATAAGCTCAGTAAATGGTTTCAACCCATGAAACTCTTACTACCCAGAGAGCCAGGTGAAAGCTACAGGAATAAATAAAAATCAGCATCTTTTTAGGCAGCCACCACAATAAATCAATGTGAGTCCTTTTGCACATTGAAAAAAACAAACTACTAAATAGTGAAAATATTTTGGGGCTGTGTTGATGAAAACACCACAGTTACCTCTCCCAAGGAACCTGGAGCACTTGTGCTTTGTGGGTTTTGTTAATTTGTTTTAAAAAAAATATACTTAAAAACATGATTGACAGCTAGGATAAAATTAGATTCTGCTGCCACTTCAGGACAAGCATGTGCTGCTAAGTGGCATTTAGAAAACAGACTTAAACATTTGGAATATAAAGTAAAAACAGAAGGGGTATCAATAAACTTCTGACAGAATGCATATGTTCTGCATGAGACTACATATGCAGAGATACCAGAGCATGTCTACTCACAGCAAATTTAGCAACATGATAGTGTTTGTAATACATATAAAAACCCCTAAATCGGTTGTTCCCTAGGAATTCATACATACAGAAAATTAATTTTAAAAGTGTAAGATGCTATTTTAGAGTACAAAATACTTTGTTATTTAAAAAATAGTCCATATACTCCAAGTGAACTGCTCACCATGTACAGACAAAAGAAGAATACAGATTTTAAGAAAGAATCCATATTGACCTTCTAGACTTGGGAGATGAAGTCAGGGAAAGCATGCCAATCACACATCACATTTTGTTCTCTGGAATACAATTCTGTCTTTTGGACAGCTGGGAAAACTTACAGATAGACTAGTTGATTTGTAAAATGGTGAATCAAACCAAAAGGAAAACAAATCATGACCAAAAGCCAGTTCAATTTAATCTCCTATTAATTCAAGAGACTGAAGTCAAATGAAATTGCTGATGGCTCAGGAAGACACCTTGCAACCTAACGCCATACAAATCCAATAAGAACGCTGAGACACCCAGCTTTTCAGATAAAACCAGATAAAAGCTTTTTTCCAAAAAGAACTGCTATGCAAGGTCAATTTCTGCTGAGCAAATTTCAAGGTATGGAGAAAAAGGGACCTAGCGGATAGTGTATATGAAAAGGGATAATAAATTACAGCCATTGGAAGAACAATGTATTGGCCAAAGTCACCATTATGAGTCCATCTCACAGGTACAGAAACACAGATACTTCTAGCCCAAGATAGTTACCACCTAACCTTGATATTAGAAAATAACAAATTCCCACACTTGTCAGATGGATGGTTCTCAACAGACATAGGTAAACTTATTGGCTTACTACCTACTGCTGAAGATTTTTTTTTAATTGCCTAATTGGTGGTGATAATTTTCAACACTTCTGAATCATAGAATCATAGAATTATACAATGGTTAGGGTTGGAAGGGACCTTAAAGATCATCTAGTTCCACCCCCCCTGCCATGGGCAGGGACACCTTGCACTAGACCAGGTTGCTCAAAGCCACATCCAGCCTGGCCGTGAAGACAGCCAGGGATGGGGCATCCACAACATCTCTGGGCAACCTGTTCCAGTGCCTCACCACCCTCTCTGTGAAGAATTTCTTCCTGATACCTAATCTAACCCTCCCTGTTTTCAATTTGTACCCGTTACCCCTTGTCCTGTCACTACAGGCTCTTGTAAAAAGTCCTCTCCCAGTACCCTTGTAGGCCCCCTTCAGATACTGGAAAGCTGCAATGAGGTCTCATCATTGCAATGAGGTCTCATCAGAATCAATGCTTCTCTAAGAAGTGCTGAAAAGGGTTAGATGCTCTCTAAAGAAGCAATGATTATGAAATAAAGGGCATCAAAGAAACACTGAAAATCCTGATTTATCTTTCAAAAACTCCAACTCTGACATCCTTGAGAATTCCTGCATATACATTACTTGAGGTCTCCTCAAAATGGTTAACATACCTCATATACCAACATTCATGCTTCACAAGTACTGGCACCAAGGAAGACACTAAAAGATGTTGGGGTTTTTCCAAGTAATCCCACTATTTGTGTTCCTTTTCTATTGCCACAACCTTATTCCTGCAAGACCAACCACTACTGAGAAGATGCTTGCCAGTGATGCTGAAAAAAAATTGGTATCAACAGTTGGCTACTGTCAGAAGAGCTGGCTGAAAGAGCTGCTGGCCACCACTAAGAGCACCGAAGAGTTTAGGGTGCCTTAATGGGCCTCTGTGTGTATCTTCAGTCGATTCTTTCATGAAGATTAATTAGTCTATGGACAATGTCTTGAAGGGGATGTAGGGAAAAAAAAACTCAAAAGGCTCTGATTAAGTCCTCCAACTCAGATAAATCTTGTGGCTGTGGAGTGCCTACCAAGTATAGCTCTATTATCCAATAAGCAGTGCAAGGCTTTCTGCTGGCATCCTTGGCACTGGCAGTCATAATCTTCAGTATTTCTGCCACAGGAGCAACACGGTGTTTTCTTATGGTAAATACAGAGCTGGAATTTGAATGCAGGTAATCTTATCTGGGTTCTCTCCAGTGTCTGTCAACTTCCATGTTAAACAGGCAGTTCCCAAGAGTGAAGAAGGCTTTGGTGGAAGAAGCAACACAGTCTGTAGTGCTTGAGAGGAGGGGAAGAGAATTCAAAACAGGAAGGAAGAGGCTTCAAGCCCAAGTCTCCTACATTTGTGAAAGGAATACTGCTGCACTTTTGCAGGCAGGCAGGAGGCAGAGATGTTTTAGCACCAGGATCTTGGAGAAGTGACTCATTGGACAAAGGCAGAGTCTTACAGAGCATCTGCAATCCCTGGAGCAAAATTACCAGTTAACACTACAGGGGGTAGAACCCATATCCCTCACGCAGTTCACACTGGAGCTCATGGACACCAGTGATGTGCAAAACATGCTGTGAAGTAAGTCCTTTTCTTTCCCTCTGAGCTCACTCATGGTTGTGTAGGAAACCAACTAAAAGATAACCCACACTTGAGGCAGCAAAACAGATATTTAGGACTGAAAAATTAGAATTTTACAAACTTTTCTGGGATCATGACAGGGCTTTGAGGAGTCTCTGGGAAGAACAATAAACAGCTGAGGAGACGAGCGGTCTAGGGCCATACCAGAGTATTGAGTGAGAAGCAACTAGTCCAGGCTAACATGCAGAACTAGTTCCCAGACTCAGGTTGGAATCCGTGCTTGAGCCTGAGAACAACTATAATATCTATAAATAGCTACATCATGCAAACTGAATGTATTAAAAAGGAAATGGATTAAATTAGTAAAAATGGGGAGGATCCTTATGATCATAGCATCATTCTTTGTTATAAAATGTTATAGTAAGCTAGGGACACAAGGTACAAAACCAATTGTTTGTAATCCTGCTCAGCACTGCTGTCATTCAATCAAACCTGGCATCGTACTTTTCAAACACAATCCTTTGTAAATTCATATGCACTTGCTTAAGTGCTACAGAACACCATTTCACTCTGAAGCAAACAGCCACCATATAAAAAAATGGTTTCTGAGTGCCAGCAGCTGTTTACTACACCAAATTGTAACATTAACTAGTTCTGTAGCATATATTCAATAGGATTGTGTAGAGTGATCCATAGATGGCATAACAATGTTGAGCTCTAAACAAAAAACTGAAATACACTGAACTGTGAGCCAAACAAAAAACTTTTGCTGGTTTTATTTCTCTATCAAATCATGGCATATCTGTACTATAAAATATTAAATGGAATGAGTTTTAAATCGTTTCTTTATGAATGATAAACTTATTAAAAATAATATGGAATTTTTCTGGATTAAAAGAAAATATCTATAACCAAGAGTAACTTAGAGCAACATAGAAGTTCACCTACGTATCTAAACAACTGTTGTGCAAAATGAAGCATTACAGTTGTCTCAACAGATTTGTCATTATTATCAGGCAGGCATACACTTCCTATATTACATGTAACTATCTGTACCAACACATCCCTGTTCCAATATAGAAGCAACGTGTTTCTCAATATAGCAGGTCACTTAAGCATCAGTCAATAACATGTGACAATCTGATGCTCTAACAAGCATACTACTTGGTCTTAAAGGCTCATCTCTTTAATCTTTTATGCCTCTTCCTCTTTTACTCCCAAGAGAAGTATTCATCTCTGTAGCAGTCTGTATTTAACAGTGACAGATGTGGAAGAATAAAACTGTTCCATGACCAGGAATGCACTATTCAATATATTAACACTGTACCTAACACATTCTTAGTTCTGAAGTTGATCTATAAGCCTGAAGAGTTTAAAGAAACTGCTGTACCCACTGCTGGCTTTCCTGGGTTAATAAATTTGGTGTTGTGATCTGTAATCAGGAATAGCAGATGTAAGAGAGGAAGCACCTTCTCATTCAAACTGTGATTAAAGACAAACTGTATAATTAAGAGTGAACATACTAAAATCGAACTGCCTTGTTTCTTATGTCACCAAAAGAAACTGTCCACTTTGTACTGCCATTTGCAACATAAACAGGCAGGATTACCTGCTTTGCTATTTATCACAGGACTAAGAAATAGAAAAATAGAGCAGAGCAGGAATTCACCTGAAAGAATCTAAACATTTTAAGATACACACATGGGTTTATAAAACCCCAACTAATCAGACAGGCAAACATATAAGTTGGCTGTGTTCTCACCTTGTACACTTGGTCCAGAATCTGCAGACTGGGCAGGATTTAATGCCCAATGTAGCTGTCGTTGAAACTCAGGTCTGTCTTCTGTATGAATCAATTCAAATACACTCTGGTGTATAATATCAGACTATGTACAAAAAGAAAAAAGGTTGAGAAAGAGAGAATAAGAAATTTATATGACAACATAAGTTGTCTGGTTGACAACACTGCTGTGGATATAGCAAAATGCATTTTGCTCGGGAATAAAAACATACACCTGCATGCACATGGAGAAGCTTCGCAAAACAATTTTTAGAATCAAAGAATTCAGTCGCACCCATGACTGCAAACATGAGAAATAATAATAAAAAATATTACAAGAGAAAAAAAATAACATTTTGTCAAGTATTTCTTTACCTGCTTTTATCTAAGCAAGCCTGGAGCTGTCACGCTTAGGTTTTGTTTAAATAATTTAATTTTACATACAGGTAAATAAAGTACTTGCCAGCTGGTACTTAGACCTGACCGATTCTAGGTGCTACATGAATGCAACAAAAGCCAAAGACCCTGAACCAAACAACTTGAAAACTAAGCCAAGTCGATAACGAACATTGGCTTTGCTTGCCTAAAAGCTTTGTCATTTCTTAAGGACGCATTAAAGTCTATAATTATTAAGCCCTCCTATCACCACAAATTGCATGGTTAGGAATGTGATGTAAACAGCAAAGCTACAACAGCCAGGATCAGTGGTTAACAGAAACTGATGGCAAAAAAGCTGTACAAAATATTCAACAAAAGCCTCAGTCAACTGAGAGGAGTGAAGTTGCCTGCTTTCTGCACAGATTGAAAACCCAACCATTATATAACCAGAAAATATTTAAAAGTAAAATATTGATCTAAAGAAATTAAGATGACCTGGCAAAAGCAGAAGCCTAGCTCAAATTTTGCTTTGATGAATTTCATAATGAGTAAGTATTTTCCAGAATAAATTGCCAGAAATGCTAATTTTTGTAACTTTAATATTTCACTTCCATATCATGCACTTGATTTATTGGCATTACTGTAAGAATTTGATGACCAATTTGTTTTCCAAGCTTTTTCATTCATTCCCCACCATCAAAAGAATCTGTAACCCCAGGAATAATAATATTTTGTTTGGAATATTTTCTCTTACAAAAACATTCTCCAATCTCTTATCAGTTAGCTAAAATTGCAGACCAAGCAGAGTTTCTCCCTATTTTTAGACAGCAACTGAATCTATCATGATCCAGTACCCAAAGATACAAATTGATAACTGTAACTAAGCTTCTACTATTTTAACATAAACTAATCCCAGGAATTCTCTAAGGAAGGCAACATGTGCCCACTAGGCCTTGGTCTTTACTACCTTGGTACCTGGCTTGCAAGCCCAAGGAAGTTAGCCATACGTGATCTGTACCGTAAATTGTAGATAACAAATGCTTGTTTTGAAACAAATAAGTAAATAAAGTAAATACGAGCAAGGGAACACTAAAATTCTAAAAATACTAAAATCACTAAGTTGATACTTAAAGCCTCAAGGCATATGGAGTTAATTTTGTATGAAAGGTTTCTATTAAAATAATTACCTTCCCATTGAATTATGCCTCACTCAGCATCATAAACTGGGTAACACCACAGTATAAATTTCAAACAGCTGTTCCAGGAAAGACTAATTAAGTGTGAAAATTTTCTATCTTGCCTAACTCAACTTTAGAAATCATATTCCTGTTGTGCTTGGACTGAAGTCCAATTTCAGCTATGTAATCTGACAGAAATGTAATATGTTTTCAAAATAATTCAACCCAAAGTACCTGAGATTTTTATTACACAAACTATTAGACCTTAAATCTAAACACTGATGCCCTCTGAAATTAAGCAAAATCTCTGCAAAACAAAAAAGAGGAAAAAATATACTTACCTGTTGGAACCCCAAGTAGTCTTGGATAGTAGAAGAGACATAAAAAACCAGAGCATCGGCTGTAACAACTAGTACAAAACCATTTAATGCCTGAGGAGGAAACACACCAATCTGTCAGCTTCAGAGACAAAATTCCAGATAATTATTGTGGCTGTAAGTCTACCTATGCCCTACTGTCCCAATAAAATGTGAAGCATGCAAAAACATATAATGATTTAACAGCAGAAACAGAAGGATTCTTCTTTGAATCTCTCTACAGCACATGTAGCACAATGAAGAAAACTGCATCTAATGAAAAAAAAATATATTTTGGAAAAATCAGGGGAGAAGCCAAAGCCTCTTGAAGTTTTATTTACTTTTGGTTGCAGATGATGAGGGACAGTAGTATGAACAACTATAGGTTTATCTAATATGAACCACAGTTCACAGTGCTTGTGTGGCTCAAGCCTTCAGTACACCCAGCTGCCCGCAGCACGAACAGGCGCCATGTCACAAACCCATTCCCAAAATCTGTTCTATTCATAGTGCAGACAGGCCTAAGTGGACAGGAAATCAAGTGATCAAGATTCCCTATATAGTACAAGAAAACATTTTATAGCTTACTTAAAATAGAAAACCTCTGCACAAGCGGACTCTTGCAAGTAAACAATGTTTGTGAAGAGATTTCCCCCCCGTCATGAAGCAGCAGACTATGCGTCTCCTTATTCGAAGTCACGCAAAGGGCATTTATCTGAACTCCCAATCAATAGAGTTCATGGCAATTGTTGTGATAGCAAACAGTACATTTGTGACTTGGCAGCTCATCTGAAAGGTGCTGATTTACTTGTATGGATTTCAGTCAAGATTTAACAAAAGGCTGTCTCGAGGGACTGGATTAAGTACATTGTGCCACTTAATTTCCTTAGCTACATCCAAAGTCAAATTTGGCCAGTATACTCAAAACACATTTTTTAAGTCACTTTATTATGCAAAATTATTCTAACTAACAGAAAATGTAAAGTAAGTGAAGGATATGCTATATCTTACTGTAACAACATGATATATTCTTATTATGAAAAAGCATAATTCTTCCACAAACAATAACTCCCATAGCACCAAACTATGGTAACCACCACAGTTGATTTTCCTTATTTTGCAGATGTATGGTTTTACTATTTATTGTTCTTTTACTAATACAGTCTAATTAAGTCAAGGTTAAAGATTTCTGAAATCAAATACCATAGCCAACCCAAGAAATCTTGAGTGATTTTACATAAAATCCTTAGGTTTGAACGCCCACAATGGCAGGTGCTTGTGTCCTCTAGTGACCTATTCTGCAGAGCATTTCATCTCAAGTGGTTGATACAAAAATTCTGCAAGCTGCACAGTATCTAATTCTGGCCAACATGTTAAAGTTGGTTCTTCTGCTCTGTTTCATACAAAGCCATGTACAGCTCCAGTTCCTGGAATTCAATCACATTTTACAGTGGCTCTGGTGCACAGCTCATCTTGAAACAGGATTGTTACTGCAGAAATCAGATGCCTTCTGTAAGTCAAAAGTTCCATAAAACGCAAGTTGCTTGCACAAAAATCTAATGCAACAAATTACTGGAAGTTCCTTCAAACATGCAGGTATTGAGGATATACCAATAAACAGGAGATTGGTTACGACAGAGTTTTTGGCAAAATGAAATCTTAAAATAATTATTGTTAAAGGCATAATGAAATTTCTCAGTGAATTTACTATTCTGGAATATTGGAAATAATATTTGTGCTTCTATAAAAATACTCTTAATAGTCCTAATACAAAGGCAATTACAAAACTGTTCATTACTGGTGAGAATAAAGATGTCTTAAAAATTCCTTAGAGGTTGTCATTGGACTGACTTACAGTTTGTATCATTAACTTGCTTAGACTGTACTAGATTATATATCTAAAATAAGACTTTGAAGTTATTTAAACTATTTCAAAGGAGACGTAGCTTAATTTTAAGGAAGGCACATCTATGTATTTCACCTATACTTCCACAATATATTGAATTGGTAAGATAGTTTCTATGTTGGAATTGAAAGACACAATTTTCTCTTTGCTAAAAACAAGAAAAAACATCTGATGAACAAATAAAACCAAATACAAACAATATGGTATATATTCATACCACATTTGCAAAAAATGAAATAACATTAATAAATAGAGAATAAAAAGGAAATGTTCATCATCAGTTATGATTTGTGGACACCTGTGTGACATAAAAGACTACATAATTTAAAAAAAACCCCACATTATTTTTCATTAATATTTTCCAGTAGTTCACATTGCTAAGAGTTATTGAAAGTATTTCAAAATTTGTGCTGAACCTATACTATAAGCTCTAAGTTCTTTCAAGCCACTGAAAAGGCAAGACATTTCAGCAACCATTTTTAATGAGAAATTGGATTTTTTAAGACGATTAGTCACCAAATTCACAGTAAATGAATAATCTATCTGACCTTTATGAAGATTGTTTCTTTATATTAATATTTTTATTAACAACAGATGCAAAGAGATGGAAAAAAAACTTCTAAGAAATGACTCAGAGTTAAGAGGACCCTGTAGTCTCACACCTGCTCTTCAAAGTCACTACTACCACCAGAGAAAAGTACAAGAGCTGTACAGTATTAACCTAAAGAAAAGAAAGAAATAATTTGACAATATAAAAACTTCCTTTTGCAATCTCATCAGTGAATAACTGGTATGTTAAATACAATACAATCATTTTTTTAAATGTAAATCTTTGTATTGTACATCCACTGTAAAACATACCTGCAGTAAGAGTTCTCCTTCCAGGATCTGCATCCCTTCTCCACGTTTTTCTGTTCTACAGTTTTCCTGAATGCCATTTCTTTCTGATCTTGTAGAATTAGATGATTTTAATGCAACTGGAAGGAAGAAAAAAGTGAACTTTGAAAGGCTCACTAGAGATTTATGTGATGTTGTCCTATTTTGTGTAAGAAAAAAGTTATGTTTTAAAAATGCTTATACTCAATCTAGGGAAAGTTTTTTGCTTCCATGTCAGACTTTCTCCTTACCTACAGAGATAACCCCCAGATTTGTCATCCACCTCCTTTCTAAACTATACTACTTTCACAACAGAACCAGTATTATTGAAATCAACCCAAATCTCATTATTTTATTTCTTGTTTTTCTTCTTCTTCTCTTTAAGGCTCACTTTTAGTTTGTCACTCTTGTTAACAAAGAACATTTTTATCTTCATGCAACAACCTCCTATAACCTGATAACACCTCTGCTTTCAGGTATGACAACACTTACACTTAGGCCATCTAGTTTCAGACATTAAACTATGGTACTTCAGATATAAGCCTGCTCTAGACCTAAAGCTCCCTTCAGAGAAAGGAGGGAAAGACACAGGAACCCGAAATGCATGTTACACATTAAAGAAAAAGTAAAGAAAGCTATTTCAAACAAAAAGACATTTTTTTTTCTGCTCTAGTTAAATTTTAACCATATAAACAATTAAGCACACTTTCTAATTTCAGATAAAATACTGTAACAATGAATCACCATTATTCAAGTCACAAATACATCCAATTGAAAGAAAAAATTTACTCAATGAATAAGGGATGAAGGATCAGGCCAAATTGCTACAAAGTACCTGAAAGACACGTATCTCACATCTCTGCATTGTGTCTTCTAATAAAGACGATGCTGTCAAGTAAAACTAGATACTCAAAAATTGTCCATAACTCAGGATTTATCTACTTTCCATATAATTCTAAAAAGGAAAAAAAAAGTCTCCAAATCTGAAATTAATCTGAGTGGGTCTGCAGTGTCTAAACAGCTTTAAATTACTGGAGTAATTGTACCTTAAACCTTTAACATAAACATCACTCCCACCGTCCCAACCCCAAAACTTCTAAACAGCAAAGCAAGGGGAATTTATAAAAGAAACTGCACTTCGGTAAAACACCAATAGTTTCTCTCGTAACAATGAGATATTCACATTAAATTCCAAATGATTTTTTACCTGCTAAAAACCTTCATTTTTTCAGCTGCTCAGAACTTTAGTCAAGAATCCTAAAGAACAACTGTTCACTCACTTTTTAACTAAGTTAAATGATATTTTACACTAAGTAGATTAACTGAAAGATAAATTATGCCTTTCAGATTTTTTCCAGCTATCACTGCAGCTAACAATTTTTCAGCCAGCCAGTTTTCATTAAAATATCCCTCAAAGGCACCGCAGAGGAAAAATGTGTTCTAGAAAGACATTAACTTATTAATCAGTCAGGAATTTATCTAAGGGTTTGCTTTGAAATTAAAACCTTAATGCTCTTTTTCCTACCAGATAGTCAAAAAGTCCTGTAACAGGCCACACAGAATTGAAACTGCAAATTAACTTTAAATTCAAGTGAGTGGAAGTTGTAGCAGTATTTTTTTTTTCCTAAGCATTATTTCAAAAGGATATCTAGAACATTAACTAAAACCCCCTGAAGTCCTCTGGCAGCAGAATAAAACTTATTCTACTTTTCAATTGTATTATATGATTATTGAGAAAACCCACATACAGCTTTGGAAGTTTTAAGTAAATATACCTAATCACACGCTGTTCTGAAAAATGCCATATATAATTTTGTACAGGTTTTTTTGTCTTTTATAATATACAAATAATAAATGAATGGAAGGAATTCCAGTGAATTCCTAGTGAATGGTGTTCTGCTCTACATCTATCAAGTAACAGAGCTCTAGAGCTCAAACACAGGTACCTTTTAGGTTGGAAAAGACCTTTAAGATCATCAAGTCCAACCATTAACCCAACTGCTAAGTCCACAACTAAACCATGTCCTTAAATGCCTCATTCACACATCTTTTAAATATGTCTGGGGATGGTGACTGAACCACCTCCCTCGGCAGCCCCTCCCTATGCCTAACAACACTAGGCTGAAATGGAACCTATACCTTTTGCAGAAATCATAACATAGATGAAATCAAGATGTTGTAAACTGAGAGAGATTTAAAATTGCTGACAATCTGGAGCAAAAAAAGAAAAAAAAAAAAGGAAGATGCAGTGGAAATTACAGCCGTATACATCATAGGGTGTGTACAACTCCTGAAAAAAAAAAACTAACCCCAAGTTTACTTTGTTCCAACACATAAATCACAGGCCTGATAGTGCCTGCTACAACCCACCCTGTCATTGGAGTTTCTCCCTCAACACCCGTAGGCAGGGTGAAGAGACTGCACTACAGGGGACTTCATGTTCTGAGACTTTGGAGATGCGTCACTAAGTGACAGCTCTAAAACACCCACACACTTTTAAAGACAATGTTGGGAAAAGATTAATTGTTCCATCTGTAGAAAGGAAAATTTTTATCATCCTTCTTCTCTACTAATAAAGGGACATCAAAACTGAAGTACAGATGTTACTATACAAGATGGATGTGGTCTTCCCTTGATTTCATAAAAACTAAATTGCATTTATTAAATAACACCCAGATTTTGGTTAGCTGGTACTAGAAAAGGCCGATTTCACAAAAAGCAAAGTCAAATTGGCTAGAAGCACATAAAAATCACAACAACAGAATTGGTTTGTTGTTAGGTGGAAGTGAGAAAAATATAAATAATAACGTAGAAAGAAAAAAAAAACCCAACAGGAAAGATGACCAAATAGTTCTACTTAATACTTCTGAGAACAAGTGAGAAAGTCACATTTCACAATAAAAGTACTTTTAGTCCAGAACTTAACAGAAGTGACTGAATATGGGTATTTTAGATCAAAAAGACATGATAAATTTCAGTCAAGATTTTAAAAAGAGCTTGCTGAATTTCCTACTGGGGAGACAGGGCAAAGGACTAGATGACAAAGAATTTTGAAAAATGATTTTTTTTTAATACTATCTTTTAAAAATATATTTATTATTTAATCTAAGTGTAAACTTTTATTAAATAAAGTATAAATGTAACTTACAACATTTATAATGTTAATATAATTAAGGTATGGTAATTACCAGCCCTCTGTGTTTAAATTTTTGTATCAATGCTCTTCAAGCAAACATTAAAAAATCTGCTACCAATATTTTAGGCTGACTCAAATACACTAAGAGTCACAGAGACAAGATGGGTCTCTGACACTGAGCAGGCCCAGCTACCTGTGTGCACACTGGCAACATGGGGTTCAGCACAGTCAAACTGAAGGCTTCCAGATCCAACAACAACTGGCCTTACAGTATGTGTGGGCCATTTTGCAAAGCAGTAATTCTGGGAAGACTTAGTCACAAAGCACAATGCTGTGGACTCAGAAATACCAGCTAGAAATATAGTAACCAGTGATAATAAGGAGAACTAAAGCTACAAAGGGTAACCCACCCAAACATGATATTAAAGTCCACATCATCTAGTTCAAAATCAGCCATGTAATCTACTACTTCTTATAGTCTATGTTACTCATGTAGTCAAGACAAAATAATCCCAATAGTTCATTACTTTATAATCTTTGAATCCCTGAATTAAGTGCAACACGTCACCCTATCCCCTTTTAATTTTCAGCCACAGGAAATTAAAACATGAATACTCCCATAGAGTAAATAGAAAAAAAAAATCTCTTTACATACTTCAAAAGACTTTAAAGACACAAATTACTTCTCAATTTCCCATGGAAAAAAAAAAAAGCGCAAGTAAATTTAAAAAAAAAGTACAGTTTTTAATACCTGTAAAGGAAAAGAAAGGATTTTCTGCCACACAGTTTTAGCAAGAGGGCTAGATTGTAAGCATATACTTTCCAAAGTAGGTTAATGATTGTTACTTAATCCTATGTCCAGCAACAAACATCATTTCCATTGCTTGGACTTTCCTGATTTGAAGTAAAAGCTAAATCCCAAAGACAACAAAACTAGAGAGTGATCTTTAATAGGTTTTCTAGATACAGAACATTACAGTTACTGGCACATTTGTTTTACAACTGTGAAATGCTTTAGCACCCAAACCAGCAATTGTAAAAGATAGTTTTACATTATATCTACAAAGACAAATTAAATAACAGTAACATTGGTGTTTACCAGTTCCTTATCTGTGGTTCTGTTACATTCAGGTAATGAGAGATTTGTAGAGAGATGTAGTGTATACTTTTTAGATTAACAATATATTTGGAAAAATAAATCTGACATACAACTACTACTGCAGGTCTGGGAACAGAATTCAAGGAACTGAGTTACAACTACTGCCAAAAGCCATCTTTCATTTTAAACCCATGTAAGTATTCATTAAAAAATGATTTTCAATGCCTAAGGAGAGCAGGTTTTAAGCAGTCTTCCTTCTTTCCAGAGAATAACATTCAGTATGAGAAAGTGCTTTGGGATATATCCTAAAATGCATGAGTTACAAACAGCATGCTGAATCAACTGCTAGTACACAATAGATAAATTTCATGAACTATTCGCTGAGATACTCAGAAATTATTTTTCTTTATGATGCAGAAAATCAGTATGCTTTGCAGCTGCTGAAGTTGTAGGAATAACACCAGATTTAGGTTCTAACTGGCCTTTAAAAATATATTTCCCTCAATATTAGACTTACTGCTTTTACTTCTTAGGGAAGAAAATTCTCAGATTCTTCCACTCTTCAAACCAGGTCCCTGAACCAAGACACCCTTAACATCAACTGTGATTACTCAGTGGATCTAGTTGGAAAAAAACCCTCCAAGTCCTTCCCTCACTAGCTGTGAGCAGCAATCAAAAAATTAACAGATTTTATGTAATGCAATAATCTTAACTCCTAACAACAGAAGTATTGCAAACAATATGAGGAAAATTATTAAAAAAAAAAAAAGTCTATCCACCATCTCACTTAATACCATGCTGTCCTCCAAGAGAGGCCCTAGACCAGGATGAAAAAGGCCTCTCACCTTCACACACTTGATTCTCTAGGGTTTCTATTTGGTAGATATGCTCCCCCCAGCTGCAACCCACAACTTCTGGTGTCCTCTTCCTTCCGGGCTGTTCTGTTCTCAGCAAGAATTTTTGCCATCATTTCCTCACTTGAGAGCGCGCTGCTTTAACATCCCATCTCCACTATTTCATCCAGTTCAGTCTGCAAAATCGATGACCATGCAGCCTCCTGTAGCTACCAGAGCACCTTCAGCAGATTCCTCACTCTGTTTTCCAGAAGTTACAAAAGCAGAGAATTGCAAAATTGTCACAGAGCAAATACACTCTACTGACACAGAGAAGAGGGCACTACCTGTACTAATTGTTGCAAAGTTAATAAAGTTACTGGAGATGCAGAGAATTCAGCATAAGGTGTATGTCAGCAACTATCTGGCCAATTTTCTGATGGGCATTCATACAGAAGCCTGATTTAACACACAAATACTTGTTTACTTTACTATTACTTTAAGAAAATAATATTGGCAGTTGAACTTCGTAAAGTGATACAGAAAGGCATTCAAAATTTATTTCAGTTCACTTTGCCATGAAATAAGTGACACACCTACAATATTTAGACAAATATTTAAAAGGAACATGAGTAACAATGAAACCCAATAAAAATGCTTTTAACCTGCATGTGACTACTGTCTTACACAATATTGTCTGCCCATAGAACAAGAGATGAGCATCCCTAGTAGTGTATATCAGAACATTGGCAATACTCAACTGAGCCAAACCAAGTTCTATTGTACTGTTTTCCTCCAATTTACAAACTACCTAACTTGAAAAAAGTACATTTTTGCAAAATGTCAGAAAGAACAAAATACACAAGAAAAAATAAATAAAGGAGGGGTTTTTTTCTGTGTGGAGTAAATAAAGAGGTTTTTTCTAACATAAATGATGAAAATATACCACATTTGCCGGTGCTCGGCTGTGCAGGCTGGAAAGATTATTCTCAACTGAAACCTGAGCATTCCCACACCAAATATCTCTTATTATTATTAAAGGAATGAAGAAATGTATTATTAAACAGACTTTCCATCTCAAAATTTGCCTGAAACAGCCACATGTTACAGGAGTGCTGAATACAAACTGATTCAGTGAATGCTGCATGAAAAGCTTCACGGAAACCATACCAAGATACTCTGCAGTTAGAACCTTTTCTCTTTCCTATGTTTTCTTTCTCAAAGAAAAGCATAGCAGTAAGTTTTTGAGGAGCCAGGGTAGCTAACTGCAGAGAGATGTAGAGAAGGAATATCAGGATGCCAAATTTTAACTGGGACTTTTAAAATCACATTGAGATGCAACAAATGACTTAAATCAGGCTGGAGAGCGTTTTTACCTTTAGGTGAATGATCTGTTCAAGACTAAAACTGTATTGAAGTAACACTAATATCACAAGTATATCATTAGCACATCAGTCAAGCAGTCCTGGAATTTAACCTTAAAGAGCTTCCCAGAACTGCTTTGTATCAAATTTTGGCACAGTTCCCACAGTTTGGCCAAACAGGTCAAAGTTTGCAGTCAGGGCCAATTTAGACTCTTTCATAACCTTTTCAGCAGAATTATAAATTCAACTAGTCTGTTCTAGGTTGGTTTAAACAACAACAGTTCTCATGAGGGCGGTGGTCTTACTTCAGCAACAAATGCTAACCTCCAACATGAAGTTCACCAGCCAAAACAAGACAAGAGGGCACTACTGTGAAAACTTAAGTTTAATATTAAACTCTTGCTTATATCATTAACATACTCTAAACACTCTATACTGGCAAATGATCTATTTTAAGTGGGAGAAAATAGTACATATATCCATGTATCTGTATGCAACCTTAGCTATCTCCATTACTTAAGATTTTATGAAACATTTTGCACCTTTTATCTCTGAGATTGTAAAGGGAAAACTGTTTATGAAAGTTATTAAATAACAAAGAAAAAATATGATTTTTTTTAGAAAGTTAAAACATGCATTGACTGAAAATTTTGTAAATAGCTACATTTCTACTGGCTACCATAAACTATAGACTTCATTAATAAATCTTACTAAGGACTGCTCTGTACTTAGACATACAACAGAAAATAAATATAATTCATAATTACCATAACTATCCCTAAAACTTAAGTTGTTACATAAAGAGGTAAGATAGACTTCTGTGTAAGTTACATGTACAAGTAAAACATGTTACATATGGACAAAAAAAACCCATAGAATAGTTTGGGTTGGAAGGGACCTTAAGGATCATCTAGTTCCAACCCCCCTGCCATGGGCAGGGACAACTTCAACTAGAACAGGGTGCTCAAAGAGGCCTTGAAGACAGCCATGGATAGGGCATACACAGCTTCTCTGGGCAACCTGTTCCAGTGCTTCACCACCCCCTCTGGGAAGAACTTCCTGATATCTAATCTAAATCTCCCCGCTTGTAATTTAAACCTGTTACCCCTTTTCCTGTCAACTACAGACCCTTGGAAAAAGTTCCCCCCTCCCAGCTTCCTTGTAGGCCCCTTCAGGCACTGAAAGGTGCTATAAGGTCTCCCCGGAGCCTTCTCTTCTCCAGGCTGATAAAAGAGTTTTCATGGTATTTTCATCATATTTTGCATACTTAATACAAATCTCTAGAAAACAAGAATTTCCAGGTGTGCATCTTGTGTACAATGCAGATTTTGTTCCAGTGACTCAAACCAGAGTCCCTCAGTTCCACAGACTTGCACTGACCATGATGCAAGTTCTGTGTGTGTACGCTCCTCAATTTTCAGTCATCCAGTACTTTCTAGTTCAACCCAAATTCAAACCAAGTAAAATGCAAACTCATCAGCTATACAGTCAGACATGGCAGAGGGAGCACAAGTCTAGCCAGTTGTGAGGATGTTCAAGTACACAAGAAATTTTCTTAAAGGGAAGAAGAAATGTAGGATTTTCCCCCAAATGTCTAGCCTAGAGAGAAAACAGAAAATTTTCATCTCTAAAAATGGATGATCCTGAGGGTTAAAAATACCTTAATACAAAAGGTTTCAATAGAAACTATTAGCAACCTTTAGGGGTGTCCACCAAAGTGACAAGCAAACAAATACAACTTTATTGTAGACTAAAGAGAAATATTTATACTCCTGGTTTAATCAAGATAAAGAACTTCCAATATTATGGTTCTATTAAGGTCCTTGAACGTTTCACAGACCATGGATGAAAACAGATTTACAAACAAAAAACAAACCAGCAAATATTTTGTCACCACTGGACTGAAATTACTCAAGGTACAGCTCCAGAACTTCCCAAGGGCGAGCTGTACTTACACTTCAGACATGTCTTCATACATATTTTACACTCAACACCAGAAAAGTGCAGAAGTGGTACACATTACTTAAACTGCTGCAGGAGTCTAAAATATCCTCTTCATTGCAATCAATATATAACAAACATACACGAAGAATAAAACCACTATACAACATTTATCTCAATGCCAAGTACCATGGCTTTTGAATGTGTGATATTTCAGATTCACCCAACAAAAACCATCTGATTTTAAAACAACCTTGGGTTTCCCCCACTATACAAAACAGGTCCCAAGTGCAAAATATTATTTTCCATTTATCTACGATCAAATACTATGCTTAAATAATTTAGCACAAAAGCTATTTTTGGCATAAGGAAGTCTGTTGCTTGCCCTTTCAAAATTGACATGTCTGTGAGCTCAGACCAGTGCTACTTGGTTTCCAGGTCTACGGCAAAGATACATTTTCAATGTTCAGAGTTATAAATCATTAGATAGACAAAAGCTTGGCAGGAATATCACCTTTCTTTCTATCTAAACTTCAATCAAATTTCACTGGCCAAAACTCAAAGGGAACTGTGAATTTCCCAGAAACTACATTTTTGGAACACAAGATTATTTATGGGTAAGTAAATGAGTTCACTGACCTACTAAAAAAAAAAAATTTTTTTTAAAAAAACTAATATTGCTGCTTGGTAAAATTTATCAATAACAAACAAAACCAGAAAAAACACTTTCAAAAGGTTTCAAAGCCCTTCTGTACACATTTTGTTATAAACCACCTTATCCTGGAATACTGTAGCGTGGTATTTTAATTTCCTTTTTTCAGTCTGGTTTTGATACGTTATACTTTAACACACTATCTATTTGAATATGTATTTTCCTCAGAAAAATGTTTTTATTTAAATTAGTCATTTGCCATTTATATAATTTTATTAAATGGCATATTTGTAAAAAAATAACACAAATGCATATCAGGAACTCTTAAAAGTTACACAGAAGTGAATCAACAAGTCAGTAATTTACTAGCCATTTTACTGCATGTGAAGTTGTGTTTACTGAACCGCAATTTCAATCTTAAAACTCATTTATAATAAATGTAGGAGATATGTTTTAATAGTTTGTTGCACTGACAATCCATTGTTCTGCTACGTGCGTAACTACGTGGGTAAATACTAACCAGGAGGAAGAAGAAAACCATAAACCCCTTCTTTCCAGCACCTGAAATAAGGGAAAGTGTCTACTAAAAAGCTCCAGTTCTCCCTGGTATTCTTTTTATAACAGCAGAAAGCCTCTTAGAAGAAACGAACCTTAACCTCTCTCTCCCACACAAAGCTGAATAGGTAACGGCAGGTAACCAGGACAGGAATCTGATCCTACTTAATGAGTTTATTTGTGATGGGCTAAATGTACAGCAACTTCCTAAGCCAGAATTTGAACAAGACACTGGGTTTCCACTGTCATTTTGGATAAACATCACAACATTCTTAGTTAAATATCCTAAAAAAAACAACCAAACAAAAAAAACCCAACAGTTAACTGCAACAGTCTCCAAAACTGATACCTGTCTTTCCCCATGGCTTCAGTCATGGCAGCTTTTTAAGACAGCAGAACTACTATCTAAAATGAGAAAGACAATAAACAGTACAGCATCTGTGGTGTAGGGGGATTTTTCCCATGATAACAGACACCGTTATACTTTTCAAGTAAATATAGGATTATAGGCTACGCTACAGCATATACATGGGGGAGGGTATGTGGTGGGCAGGCAAGAAAGAGAAAGACAGAGGCTGAAGACAAGGAGGAAGTTATAAAAATATGCCTAAAAGTAGAGAGAATAGATGGTTTTGTGGTTCTGACACTTGTTTTCCTGTGTGATGTGGTGGAAATCATACAGGAACCATACACTTCATTTCCTTAACTATGAAACCAGAATAAGAGCACTTCTAAGTCCAGCAGCACTGCAAGGATAAATACAGTCACGATTTAGAATTTCAGATTGTCGAACTGGGAGACATTTTAGTGCCTCATATGAAAATCATATTAGACGATACATAGCTAAAAGCTTATGATTACACAGTATTTCAGTATTATCTTTCCTGACAACTTTAGTTTGTTATACTGAGCTATGTATTAAAAAAACCTATGAATAGTTATAGTATAAATACAACTAACAAGGTAAGAATTTCAATAGCTTTCTGCATAGAGAGCAGAAAAAGGGGAAAAAAGCTTGAACTGGATTTCATCCCAGGGATTTTTATTGAAAACTCTGCTTAGGAGGTCACACAGGAGAGAGGCCTGTATTTTTGGTCAGCATCAAAAAGCAGAATCAGGAGCAGCAAGCATTATATAACTTAAGTTTTTAAGGGTTAGACTAATGCAAAGGAAAACTCTATTTTATTCATCACAACCCTAAGGAGCAGGGAAAGAAAAAGGCAAGGACTGCAAATAAGAACTGGAACAAACAGGCTAAAGTCTGGAGGAGGAGGACTTGAGGGAATCAGGAACCTCTACCTCCTGTCATTTTGCTCTCCCGCACAGGGATGCATTTCAGAGGGCCTCTTTTAGTCCATTCACGAGTGAACCTGTGAATACCACTATTTTCAGACAGAAGTGGTCTTATAAAACCAGACAAACCACATGTGTAAGTTTTGCAAAGCATATTCCATTAATTCTAATATTCAAGGATTTTATATTAAATATATAATGTACCTTAGGTACCTTGCACTGAGTATTAACATGTATTTGCTACTGGATAATTCATTTACTAGTCTTTTGGAAAAGTAACTGCCCAATTCAGTGGGAAGTGTATGAAGACAGTCACAGTAAAGATAAAGGAAAAAGCTAGTTTGATTAGTACATTACCAAGCACATCTACCAGTTCTCATAGACAGAATCCTTTTTCTGCATTAAAAATATTTTAACATATTTTATGGTTTTAAGATTCAAAATTTCATGTAGTTTTACTTATGATATAAATAATCAGTCCAATTAAGTATCTACTTGCAATAATTCTAAACACAAATGATACATCCCTTTACAGCACCAGATTTTCAGTAAACCAAAAACTACATTAAAATTGTCTCAATGTTTTCAATATTGTTAATAAACTGTCTCATAAATCTAGACAGATACTCAAACAGTATTCACTAAGCATCGCCACTTAATTTGGCCTGATGATAACATAAACAAATAAAGCCCTTGCCTTGTGAAGACTGCCCTAGGGGGCAACCACACAAGACCAAAAGTTCAGTGATAGTATCTCAAACTCCTAATACAAGATTTCAGCTTCTTGTTGCAGTTTCATGCTTTAGAAGAATTACTGACATGTGTGGACTTGCGGGCGGGGGGGTTTGGGGTGGGGGTGGGGTTTG
>NW_010252380.1:0-275 GCF_000690775.1 Eurypyga helias
CCTCGTCATTGGGGTTGTATTCCGGGGGCTGGCGGTGTTTGGACGCCAGGAAATTAAACATGTCGAACGCGGATTTCCTGCAATTCCCAGAGGAAAGGAAGCTTAACTGCCGGAGAGCAGACACGTGGGCACCACAGCAGCTCGACGCGTCCCCGGCCTGACGCTGTCGCCACCCTCAAAGCCTTCGGGGGCCACGAGTCGCAGCCCCAGCCAGGGCGGCTTCGGGGAACACGGCGACATCCCGGGAGCGACCCAGGAATACGTGCGGCCCCCCG
>NW_010252381.1:0-420 GCF_000690775.1 Eurypyga helias
GGGTCACCGAGGGGTCACGGGGGTCACGGGGGGTCACCGAGGGGTCACCGAGGGGTCACTGAGGGGTCACGGGGGGTCACCTGGGGTCACCAAGGGGTCACAGTGTCCCCAGTCCCGGTGTGGCCGGGCCGCCGTGTGACGTGGGGTGACACTGGGTGTTGGGGGTGACACCATGTGACTCCGGGTGACACCATGTGATGCGGGTGACACCAGGTGACACCGTGTGACATGAGTGACGTCGGGTCATATGGGGTGAGGGTGACACCGTGTGACTCTGGGTGACACCATGTGATGTGGGTGACACCAGGTGACACCGTGTGACACGAGTGATGTTGGGTCATACGGGGTGACTCTGGGTGACACCATGTGACACCGTGTGATGTGGGTGACACTGGGTGACACAAGTGACATTGGGTGATA
>NW_010252382.1:0-393 GCF_000690775.1 Eurypyga helias
GCAGGTGGCTGGCCCTGACGCTGCGGGGCGGCTCTGCTCCCTCGCCAAGGGTCCTGGGGATCCCTGTACCCCGGAAGCTGCTGTGCCCAAACCAGCCCCCAGCCCAGCTGTACGCACAGGGCACTTGATCCGAGCCCTGACCCTCCAGGCAGGGGACCAGGCAGCTGCGTAGTGGCTGACCCGATGGCTGAGCCCGGGGAAACATCCTCTCTTTTGTATTCATTATCTCCCAAGGCCACAGTGTTTTTCTGTATTGTCGGGGCCGCTGTAACCGCCTCGTCCCATCCATCATCTCCGCCTGCCCCTTAGCCACAGCATCCTCAGTGCAGGGCGACCCCGGGCTTCCTGGGGTGACAGCCCGGCTGTCCTCTCCCCTTCCCCCAGCCACCAGCT
>NW_010252382.1:431-807 GCF_000690775.1 Eurypyga helias
GGAAGCTTGGCGCTAAATCGGGCTCCAGCCCCCCGCTGCCGCTGGCTGATAAGAGACGCGCTGATAACCAGGGACACCCCAGCCTGCCGCGCTCTCAGGGTGATGGCTTCTGGGTGCTGCCCGGCCGGGCTGGCAGCAGATCAAAGCTGGCAGAGCACCCATGTGCCAGCTCCTGGCTGTGCCTCCTCCAGATTACTAGGGTAAGAGGATCTGGGAGGCGTGCTGTGGTTTCGGTGCATAGCTGCACCGCTGCATGGCCCCAGCAAGCAGAGCGGCTCCGCTCCGGGCAGCCGGGGCTGACCCAGCCTGACCCAGCTTGCCCGGACACTGCCTCTCGCGCGGCCGTGGTTGCTGCTCTGCTATTATAAACCTCCTC
>NW_010252382.1:1030-2496 GCF_000690775.1 Eurypyga helias
ATCCCATAAGCTCTGGGGCGGACGGATGCTCAAAGGCCTCCTTTTATATATTTTTGTAGGGGTTTTAAACCTAAACATCTCAAGGCATTGTGTCCTTGAACCTGCCCCGTGCTGTCCATGAGTCACATCCCTTGCCATTGTTCGCATTGTCCTTGAGCCCTCCTGATGCTGGGAGCTTCCTCTCCTGCCTCTGCCCAAGACTGGAGGGCTTTTGGCATGTCTGGCCCCAGCACACTGTGGGGCTTTGAAGTCCCTCCGCCCTCCTGCTGCCCCAGCAGCCCTGCTCTGCCTCCTCCAGCTCCAAGGAAAGGAGAAGCACCGGGGTTCCGAGTGGGGCTATCAGCAGGGACCATCTCCCCACGGGGACATCCTGCAGCCGTGGGAGGTCCAGCCCTCTCAAGCCAGGGGCATCTTCCACCTGCCTGGAGAACAGCTTCTCAGTGTGCTGGGGAGGCCAAGAGGATGGCCCTGGAGCTTGGAGTGGGATTCCCATGGGGAAGCCAGCTCAGAGGTGTGGGGAAGGGCTGTTGGAGCCCTGCTGACCACCATGTCCAGGCCAGCACTGAGGATGTGCTCAGCCCTTGCTCTTTTTTGCGTCGGAGAAGGTGAAAGCAGGTAAATTGGCCAAGTCCACGCTGACAGGCTAGCAGCACTCTGCTCTAACCGCTCAGGTCATTCCAAATGAGACTCCCTTTCAGCACTTCTGTGCTGGGCAGTGTGCTGTGCTACCTGGGCGTTTGCTCCTGCTGCATCTCCCGGTGACCAAGAAGAGGGCCTTCCCTTCGCACCGGAAGAGCAAACCGTGCCTGCCCTGAAGAGCTCGTCATCTAAACGGACAAGACCGACGCGGGGGGGAAGGGTAACGTGCAGCAGGGCAATGATGTGCACAGTGGGTCAGCCTCTCCTGGCAGAGGAGGGTTAAGGGCAGTAGGGCCGAGCTGGGGCAGGACTGGGCTAGTGGGAGGCAGGGAAAGGGCCTGGTGGCACTGCTCAGTGTCCCCGTTGCACCGTCAGCGTGAAGACAGGGGACATTGCCGAGGGCTGCCCAGGTCAGCTCCAGCCCAGGACACGCCGCAGGATACCCAGAGTCTGAGCAGGAGATGTTGCTGCCGGTCGTGCTGAACCAGGACGGGGTGTTCCCTACGCAGCCCCCTTCCCTGATGCCAGCAGCGCCGGTGCAGCATCCCCAGGGACTGTGCCATGGAACACCCCCAGGGCCCGAGGTGTGGAGATGCAGGCTACTGCCTGCCTCCCCCAAGCCCTGGCCGTCCCCTCCGCTCCCTGCCTGCAAGGATGCTCTTCCAGCCCTCCCAAACAAGGTGCAGACCCCAAGAAAACCCACCCGGGCGGCCCCCTTACCTTTGTAGTCAAGGCGAAGGCGTGGGGCATGCTGCTTCCATGCCTTGCTGCTGCCCAGCTGCTGCAGGAGGAGGCAGAGGGGGATGGCGAGGACAGCTCGCATCCTG
>NW_010252382.1:2716-7248 GCF_000690775.1 Eurypyga helias
AAGAGTCCAGCCCCCCCGCACACCCACTGCAAAATGAGCCGGGGGGAGGCACGCCAGGCCGGGGCGGCGAGGCACCGGCTGGGGACCCTGCAGCACCCAGCACCAGCGCCCTGCGAGCGTTTATCTGAGCAGAGCACATGCAGCTGCCAAAGGGCTGGGGCCACCCCTCCCTGGGGAGCGCGGGCTGGGGGGAGACACAGCTCATCTCCAGGAGATCGCTCAGCCCCAGCCAGTCGCGGGACTTCAGAAGACCAGCCCCTACACCCTGCCCAGGGGAGGGGTGCAGTGCTGGTGTGCAGTACTCCGGAGCACTTGGATTTGGGTATCCGGAGGTGCTTGACATGAGGGAAGAGGCAGGCTGTGCTTTGGGAGTGGTACACCCCACAACAGATGCTCAGAGCTTGAGCATCCTCTGCTAAATACCCGCTCGGACCCCAGTGCTTGGCCAGAGCCTGGGAGAGACCGTTAATATTCACCTGATCCCAGCTTGGGGCTAAATCTTGTCCCTCCTACTGAAGGGGGAATGAATGTTCTGGAATCCTGTCCATAAATGCCACTCCTCTCACCCCTTCAGCATCAGCTGCGGCTGCCTGTGTACATGAGACATCGCCCCGGCCGGTAGCTCCGCACATCGCCGGCTCACCGCAGCACTCCCCGAGGCCACCAGCATCCGTAGGCTCCGGGATGCTGCAGGCTGGAAGGACTCGCTTGCATTTGCACCCCCTCAGAGATGTAGAGGGTTCCAGAGCCTCCCACACCTCCCGTGGGGAGCGGGGCTGGCCTGGCAGCTCTCGGCAATTAATTCAGGCAATTTAGATGCTTTTTCCTGCTCATAAATGTCCCGCTCCCTAAATGGCAGCTCTGACTAACTCCCCCTCATGCTGCATATCAACCTCTTTCAGTCCCATGGCTGAAGGATTTAAAATGAGCTTTCTGGGCTCATTCCTGCCCAGAGGTTCTTGGCACAAGGAGCAGGGGATTTCTGCCGTCCCGGTGAAGGGCTGTGTAGGAGGGATGGTGCAGCCAAGCCTTTCCAACTGCCTTGGTCTCTGCTTTCCACAAGAAGGAGCACTTGGCTCTGCTTTGGGAGGAGAGTTTGGGCTGCGGGGTTGGGGTTTCTCTCCCTCACAGCAAACAGGGCGCAGGCAGCAGCCCCCGGCCGGGCTGGGGTGCAGCCCCTCGGCACAGCTCCTGTCCTGCCCGTTCCCATCCTGCCCGTTCCCTGCCCTCGCTGCTGCCTTGCTCTCACTCTGGCCAGCACAACCTGCTGTGCTCTGGAGCCTTCCCCCATCCCGGGAGACCTGGCACCTCCCTGGGACCTGGATGTGACCTCAGGGTGGCAGCTGTGCTGTTTTCTGTCTCCCTCTTTGGCTTGGGGCTGTTTTCTCAAGCCATCTGCCCCTTTCCTGGGCAGGCTGTTCGACAGGCCAACCACTGTCTGGGGGGAAAACCCAACCCACAAGCACGATGGGTTTAGTTAGGTGTAAACTGCTCATTGCTTGATGCATTCATCGTGGATGGGGGGTTCCCAGGTAAGAACCCCACCAGCCATGCTGGGGACCTGCCCTCGCTTCCCCCCACAGACACCTTAGAATCATAGAATCATAGACTCATAGAATGGTTTGGGTTGGAAGGGACCTTAAAGATCATCTAGTTCCACCCCCCCTGCCATGGGCAGGGACACCTTCCACTAGACCAGGTTGCTCCAAGCCTCATCCAGCCTGGCCTTGAACACTTCCAGGGATGGGGCATCCACAGCTTCTCTGGGCAACCTGTCCCAGTGCCTCACCACCCTCTCCAGGAAGAACTTCCTCCTGATATCTAATCTAAACCTCCCTGATTTCAATTTGTACCCATTACCCCTTGTCCTGTCACCTTCCCAGAGGCAGAGGTGAGGAGCGCCTGTCCTGCACCAGGGATGCTCCGGCACCTTTGGCTCTTCCCCGCGCCCAGCTGTCTGCAGCGGAGTCTCCCAGACCCACCCTGGGGGTCATCACAAGGACGTGCCTTGGATCTGACAGGGAGTTTTTTCGTTGCCAGTGTGCATTGGGTTGCTGGAGGACTCAGGAAAATGTTGGCCTCTAATTGCAGCTTTCTATAAACGGAGCAGGGCCTGTGCTAGGCTTTGGTTTGGGCTACGCCAGCCCCAGGAGGAACCTTTCATGACCCGGAGCTCCTGGAGATGCCAGGGCGGGTCGGGATTCTGCAGATGGCAGGCAGGGCACGGTTCCTGCCGCCGTGACACGCTCACGCACGGCTGTGGGATGAGCTTTGGGGATGCTTCGCATGCCGGCAGCCGGGCTGGGGCGGTGGGGCAGGCGTGCATGCTCCCATGTATGGCTCGGCGGTACCATCGCTTGTCCCCACGCCCTGGGGATGCCAAAGGTTTGGTGGTGGCGCCACACAGAGGAGGAACCCAGAGCCCTGGCAGAGCTGGGTTCAGGGTCTGAAATGGGTGAGGGTCTCGCTGGAGGGGCTCAAGGTGGGCAAAGAAGGAAAAAATCATCAGAGGATCACTTCCAGTAAGAGAGGCTTCCCCTATATGTCATTCTTTCACCAAGCCTTTGGCCCCCACCCCGTTGTGCCCACGCACATCCATCTCCCCATGCACAGCTAAAATCCCAGCAGCAGCTCCCCGGCCCACGGCCCCCAGCGCAGGGGCATCCCTCGCTGTGCCCATCGGAGCCAGGGCACAGGGCAGGGGGGGGAACACGTGGCAGGGTCACGTTCCCTGCCTGTAAACCTCTGCCCAAATCTGCCTGGAGGTGAAGAGCTCAGCAGAGTTTACAGGGAGAGGGGGAGTGCGGGTGTCTCATGGATGGAAACAAGCTGCGGATGATGAATCCAGGGTTAAATTAAACACTCCCGACAGCTTTAAATAATCAACTGTCCGGAGCTGCAACTATTTCCATCTCAGTTTGGAGAGGGAAGTGCTGATGAGGGCAGGCTGCTGGGCCAGGGGACGTCTGGGGGTTAAGATCTCAGACTCTGGGCACCACAGGGCCCGAGGGGGAGGACGCGGGTGACGGCAGCCCTGTTTCGGGGGGCTGGCAGTCCCAGGAGTGCCTTAGCATAGGTGGCATGGGTGGTGGCACGGGTGGTGACACGGCAGCGCTGGGCTGGCTGTGCCAGCAGCCCACCAGATGCCCCTGCCCCCGCCGTTACCTCGCGCCCTCCCCTTCCACCCGTGACCTGCAGATGTCCAACGGGTTTAAGGCTCCGGGAGGTCATCCAGAGTCACTGTTCCACGGCACAGTGCTGAGTTTTAACTTTGGAGACAGAGTCCCCCGGAAGGCCTTGCTGGAGACTGAGCAGCACAGGGAGAAGACAAATCCCTCCTGTGTGAGACATGCGGGTACAGCAGGGAATTGTTTATCCGTGAAAGCACCAATTTCCTCCTGACGCCGCTGATTTGCTGCGATGCCGTGAACAGTGTAAACCGGCCCAAATTTCAGAGGGGGAAGGGCCCTGGCAGTGGATTTATCAGGCTAGGGGTTATCTCCTGAGAGGGAAGAGCATGCCGAGCAGCAGCACTAACAGCAGCCCCCATGTGCTCCGCTGCTCTCACAGCCCCCGATTGTGTCCCCGCTAATCCCCACGCCGTTTGCAGCCCGATGCCTTCTTCAGTTACACTGCAGGGCTGACCGTGGGCAGGAGGGGACATGCTGGCCCCCCGGCAGCTGGGGGACCTCAAGGGAGAGGAGCAGGGGGCGAGGAGAGGGGCTGCACCCCCTGAGAGCGTTCAGCCGCAGGGACCCTCCCTACGGGGGGATGGAGATGCTACGCCGGAGCTCAGTGTGAGGGGAGAGCCCCTGCCAGGGGCTGGCACTGCCTGAGGCTCCCGAGCAGCCAAGGCTCCCAGACGGAAGGGTCACACCCCTGAGACTGTCCTGTCCCCCTGCAGAAGCCCTGGGCACGGATGGTCTCCTCTCTGCCACTTTTGGGAGCCGGGAGAAAGGAGTGTTGCCCCACCAAAGAAACAGAGGAGCAAAGCCAGGCAACCAGCCAGGACTTGAGGCAGGCGGGACAGCCGTGCGCTGCCATCAGGGAGTCCTCCCCTCTCCCTGCCTTCCCACAGCCCAGCCCACGTGCCCGTCCCTGCACGCACATCTGCACGTCGGTTACGTGCACAGCTGGAGCTGTGGATCGTGTGCCTTGGTGGGCACCTCTCCTGAAGTGTCTGCCTGCCCCCCCTCCTACCCACGCAGGCAGAGAGACCCTCCCCGCTCAGCCCGGGGCGCCCGTTGATCCCCTCCATCCCGTGCAGGATGATGGATGCTCCAGCAGCTGCCGGGAGAGGACTCCAGCCGGGAGGACAAAGCCACTGGGGTGGGCCCTCGGCTCCCTCCCTGCCTCCCCAGAGCTGCCTGGCCAGGGCAGGACCGACGCTGGGGAAGCTGCGGCGCTGAGCTGCCTAGGGGTTGGGGGGGGATGGGGGCAGGGACCCTCCTGCAGCATGACACAAGCTGGGACCACAAAGGCCAGGCCCAGAGCTTGAGTGGCACCGGGGTGTCACGGTGTGCCCTGCGAAG
>NW_010252382.1:7852-10099 GCF_000690775.1 Eurypyga helias
TGGCCGCACAGCGCCCCAAAGATCAAGGGGAAGCGGATGTCAGCGGGTTTGAAAGGAGACATTGTTCCATCGCAGAGCAAGGCTGAGGTTGCTCAAGCTTCGCCCGGGTTTCTCCACCACCGCACAGCAAGGCTGGCCAGCGGGCTGCCTTCCAGCCGGGACATCTCCCGACAGCTTCCTACACTCCCACCTCCTGAGATTAAAGCCTACGCTCACAATTAGCCCCAGATCACCCTTCCTTGCCAACCACTGCTGCCGACGAGTGCCAAGCACCGCGGGCAGGGGGGAATGAGTTCCAGCTGCTGCCCTTCGGCCAGGCTGCCCTCGCTCCATGCCGCCGGCACGTCACCCCAGCCGGGCACGGGGGCTTCTCACCTTTGGAAGGGCAAACACAGCATCTCCTCTAACAGTGTTTGTATCCCTGAAGTTTCAGTAGCTGAAGGCACGCTCCGGCTGGGACCACGTCCTTTGAAAGCAAATGGGGAATCACCAAGCCCAAGGCTGGCCAGGATATTAATAACTGTTTGTGAAAGGATAAGGAGCTGGCTTCACTTAACATCCTGCTAATCCCTTCCTTGGGAGGCTGCTGGCTCAGCCCCTACCTTTCCCTTGTTGCTGAAGAGGGAAGCCTGCTCTGGCTTGGCTCTTGGGCTTCGGGCTGGGAAGGTGGCCCGGCAGCCAGGCTGGTCTCACTGCACGGTGATGGGCAGGCACGGTGACGGGTTGGATCAGTCCGTGCTTTCAGGCAGCAGGTCCCACAGGACCTTTTGGTGTTCCTGAATGTGCTGCTTGAGCCAGGTAGTGCCAGTTGAGTAACCTCCACTGTTCCTGCCTCTGCTTCACCCCAGCCAGGGTTGACTTGGCATACTGAACTCCAGATTAACTTGGTTATTAAACTCCAGCTTGACTTTGCATATTAAACTCCCAACCTGCCTCCTAATGCAATTGAGAAGCTTAAAATTCTTTCGTGTTTGGGAAGGGACTTGTCACCCTCTGATGTTGTCTTGGAGAAAAAGTACCCAAATAAGGCAGTGAAGAGGGTCTGCGCTGCCCGCTACGCTGCCAGGCCAGCTCCCCAAAGCCTCAGGAGTCCCCAGAGGCATCGCTGCATTCCTCTGAGCCATTTATACTGAAACCCACCCCTGTCACCTGTCCGCCACATGCCCCGGCATTCCATACAGCCTCGGGGGGCCCAGGAGTTCTGCCCGGCTCAGGAGCCGTTTTCTGGGCTTCAGACTGTCCAGGCTGGGTCTGGGTGAACCACACGCACGCCGAAAGCTGGCAGGGGCTCCAAGGCCAGCAGTCAGCACAACCAGGGACAGGTTTGCTGGTGCTCCTTGCCCTGGGCTGGCTCCAAACTGCTGGGGAGAGGGGCTGGGTGACACTCAGGGTTTTTGTACAGAGCTCTGGGTCACCAGTGGGAACGTGGGCAGGCTCAGCCACCACTTACTGTCATGGGCCGCTGGGCCTTCGGTGGTCCCTGGGAAAGAAGTGGTGGGCTTGGTCAGGGTCCTGGTGGGCACGTACCAACATGCCAGGGACATCTCTAAAGTACCCCAGCAGCGAGCCGGGGGCTGGAGACAGCTCCAGGGGTGTCTCATGGCAGAATCAGCCCCGGGGAGATCAGCAGTATCCCTGCTCCCTGGACAGGCAGGCTGCTGTCCTTGCCAGCATTCCCAAGCCAGAGCCTGTGGCTGCCTTAAGCTGCCAAAACCTTTTCTGGCAAACCTGCACAACTTGTAACACCATTTTCTTCATTCACAGTGGGATCGTTGCTTCCTGACCTCCAGATCTATTGGGCAGGGATGCTCAGCGCCTCTCAGAGAGCTGTTGCCTTTGCCGCACTTCCCCTGCTATAATCCCAGGGCCATTCCAGGCGGGATCTGTCAAGCACCTGTTGTGCTGCCCAGTGACCCAGCTCATCCTCTTCACCATTGCCAGCCAGCGACGCGGCTGCCGGTCACGCTCGCTGCCCCAGCCAGGGCCACCCGCCTCCCCCAACACTTCAAAGCTCTGCAGTGTTTTCTTTTCATCAACAGGAGCCCAGCTCCCTGCCCTCCGCAGCCGCTGCGCTAATTGGAACAGGCTGGGCAGGCGTGGGGGCTTTACTGGGGAAAGTATTTTAACGAGGATGAAGGGTGCCTGCGCCGTTATCTGCTTCTTCTCAGAGCCTCTTGGCTGGGCTCCCCGGCAATTAGAGCCGGGATCGCTGGGTAAGCTCTCGGCCTTGCGAGCCTGGGACCCCTG
>NW_010252383.1:0-7834 GCF_000690775.1 Eurypyga helias
ATTCTATGATTCTATGATCTTCTGACTGCCGGAACTCCGCTGTTGCTGGTTAGTCTGTGTGATGCTGCCAGCGGCTAGTCCCACTTGAAAACTGACTGGCCACTGTTTTGAAGTCTCCTTCCCACACGATAGAGTCCTCTGCAAGCGTCTTGCTTGCTTTGCTCTTTGTGTCCATCTTCTTCAAGCATAGGGCATGTTATCCACTTAGCAGGGGGTGTCCAGCTCCTGCACGTGGAAGAAGACGGGTGTGGGAGGCACTGCTGGGGCAAGCAAGCAAGCGACGCTTCTGAGGATGCTCATACCACTGCTGTTGGAGACAGGGTGCTGGGCTTGATGGAACCTCTTCTGACTCAGATTCCATGGACTTAATAGACTTAATAAACACAGTTTGTGTTTCCGTCATGTAGGCTTGAAATTTTGGTTTAACCTTTCACTCTGCACTGTGTGCCTTCGGGAGGATTATTTAAAGTTTGTGGTTTGGTAAGCTGATATAACAGCTTGCTATCACCTCACCAAAAGCATGATGCCACTCCTACATGTGTCATCTTCCCCCTCTGTTCACATTTAGTGGTTCCTTAATTCTCTTCTTGCAGTCAGTTTGCTGCTTGCTTAATTTGCAGAGACAGGGTATTAATTTCTTGGGGTTATAAAGTACTAGATTTTGGGAAACGATGTCATCCTGCTAAAAAACCATTTGCCTAGCTCACTCCAATAGCCCACTTGTAGCTCCTGTAGAAATTACTGTTGGCTACATGTTGATATTTTCTGAAATTCTGAGCAAGAATCAGCAGTTTGTACATCCGTGTGTATATGTGTGTGTGTATATATATATATGTGATACACTCATCAGAATTTTTAGTGGGAAATTTCACACCATTTCAGGGTCAGAAGCAAAGGACTGACTGAATTTCCCGACGGAAGCGTCTGGGAGCAGTGATAGCCTGGGCTCCTTGCTGTGCTCTAAACTCCACTGGCAGGGATCTGCCGCCTCGTGGAGAGACAAGCTTTCCCTTCTACGGGGCTGTGAAGCTGTAACTCTGATCTCCTGCTGGCTTTCTAATCTGGATAAGAGCAGGACAGCCTGGCACGCTGCCCCCGAAGGGTTGCTAATCCATGATCTACTAACGCATTTGAATTTTAGTTACTGTGTGTTAGACCTTAGAAAGGTCTTACGAAGGGAAACTGCAGTCTGTTACAATTTTGTGGAAAGGTTCCTTTCTGGGGCAAGAGATCCTCAAACAACAAATTTACCTCAGGACGAACAAGTAGGACATTTGTTTTGTTTGAGAATCTTCCCAAATAATTGTCTCTTGCCTCACTTTGTAAGGGGTCTGTGCTGAATCTCACAAGAAAATGAGGGGGAAGGAAACCAAGGGGCTGTGATGTGACCTACCAAGTTCTGGCTGTTGGGGCACTAAATAGGCTGAAAGTCTTAAGATGGTTTTCCAACTGTAGATGAAGAGTGACTTCTGAAGGCTGGTACTGTGTTTTATTGTGGGTTTGGTTTGGTTTTTAACAGATGTCTTGCTTTCATCTACAAATTTGCTTTTTATATTTTGGCGTTTATGTTATTCTGGTTTCCATAGAGGAAATAGTGTCTTAATGCTGATAAAATGCATGGAAATGTGTTTACTGATGTTTTCTGAAGCTATGCTGGTAAAACTTCAGAAAATTTAAATGTTTGTCTGAAACAGCTTATGGTTGAATGTGTTTAGTGTTCTTAATAAAGGCAATACCTGATTTATTGCTTAGTATTTTGTATAGGGCATGACACTGTTACATTTTACAGTCTTGCTGTAGCATTTTTAGAAAATACGTATTGCTTTTTACGGCTTGTAAGGAGTGTATGTTTCTCTGTTTTAGGGCATAATTCAGAAGATTGTGGACAGTCACAAAGTGAAAAATGTGGCCTGCTATGGGTTACGGCTCAGTCATCTGCAGTCTGAGGAGGTTCACTGGCTACACCTGGACATGGGGGTGTCCAATGTGAGAGAGAAATTTGAACTAGCCCACCCTCCAGAAGAATGGAAGTAAGAGCATGAATGCGTTCAATGTCAAAATGAACTCATACCATTTTTATTTTGTCATTAAAAATGACTCTGTAATTTGCATTATTAAGGAACGTCCTTATGTGGTGGAGTAGAGGTGGTGGGGCGGGGGGAGAACCAAAAACAAACCAAAAAAAACCCCAACCAACCAAACTTTTCACAGAGAGCTGGAAGTGGTGTTTTGTTTGCTTTAAGGAGTTCTGTTGTCATAAGGGGTTTCCTGCACGCTGAGAACAGGTATGTGTAACCTGGGATTTGGAAGAGGCTTAAAGAAGGAGCAGAAATCTCCTAGTAGTTTGTCCTGAAAATTTGCAGAACTTCTGATACGTCTAGTGAACCGGCCCCATCTCAGGTTCTGTTGTCCTTAAAGTTTTAGGATAAGAATCCTATTCCCATCTGGTATAAGCACACTTCTGAAAATTTAAAAGGACAAATATTATTGTTTAAATGAAACCAACAAAATATTTTCAAGTACTGGTTGTATTTATCTATACACAAAGTAGGAGAAATGTAATTTGAAAAGAGCGAAAAGGATGTTTATCCCTCTGCAGCTGTAAAACTATTTATTGGGTAAAGAATTGAGGCCCAGAGCAAGTGAGTAACATCTGCCTTTCTTCCAACTGGATTCTTCTTCAGTTATGCCAAGAGCATAAACGATAGAACGGTAGCTGCAGAGCTTCCTTCCTTTTCATAGCCAATATTGTCATGATACCAGTTATTTGAATAAAAGAGGTGTTATGACCTATGTGAGCGAGTCCAGAGGAGGCCACGAAGATGCTCAGAGGACTGGAGCCCCGCGGCTGTGATGAAAGGCTGAGAGAGTTGGGCTTGTTCAGCCTGGAGAAGAGAAGGCTCCGGGGAGACCTTATTGCAGCCTTCCAGTATCTGAAGGGGCTACAGGGAAGCTGGGGGGGACTTTTTACAAGGGCCTGTAGTGACAGGACAAGGGGTAATGGGTTTAAATTGAAAGTGGGGAGGTTTAGATTAGATATCAGGAAGAAGTTCTTCCCGGAGAGGGTGGAACAGGTTGCTCATAGAGGTTGTGGATGCCCCATCCTTGGAAGTGTTCAAGGCCAGGCTGGACGAGGCTTGGAGCAACCTGATCTAGTGGAAGGTGTCCCTGCCCATGGCAGGGGGGTTGGAACTGGATAATCTTTAAGGGCCCTTCCAACCCGAACCATTCTGTGAGTCTATGCTCTGTTGAAGGCTGAGTTTTCTTAAGCTTTTTATCAGAGTAAGCTGATGGTGCATGCTCAGGAGAGGATGTAGGCTGGAGAGGAAGAAGGGAAAGATTGTCCACTTTCCTGGTAGAAAGACAGAGAAACTGAAAGTTATTTGCAGAAAAACAGTCTCATAGAGAAGTTGGAGAGCTCAGGGGTTTAAAATACCATTAAACAAAGTATAGCACTAAACTCATGTTGGAACACCAACAAGTAGATTACTATGGTTACTAGTTCATTGCAAGGGTTTTGTATGTGTTTTTCATATAACCACAGTTTGGGCAGAAGTTGATTATTAAGACTACAGATCATCTTCAAAATTACTGTAAACAGTCCATACTTAATATCTTGTGAATTGAGTTGTTACATACTAGCAGATGTCACATTTGGCAGTCATCAGTTCATAAATTCTCTTTAGTGGCCTGATTTTAGCAAATGCAACAGATTTCAGAGAAATTAGGAACGTTTAAAACTTAAGTGTCATAAACGTTGCACTTGCTCTTCCGTGCATGTTACATTTTATTGTGTCTGGGATGTGCATCAATATTTTCCATATGTCACAAGAAATTTTTTAATTGATAATACCGTGAAACCACATTTTAAGAAGTAGGGGATTCCTGAATCCATTCCCTGATAGTAGTGCTGCATGTAAAATGTGAATAATTTATGCTGAGGAAATCATTACATAGCATACAAGCGTCACTTCCAATTTTATTATGCCGTGCAACTTGCATTATACACATTGCAGAACAAAGTTAGTTTTGAAAGCAAAGTTAGATGATTGTTTTGAAGTCTGTGGAAAGGAGCTGTCTAAGATACTCATGAGAGAGCTGTGATAAGATGTAAGTTATTCAGTACCTTTCCAGAGCGTCATTTAATGTTTTATGGAATCAGCATTTTAAACCCATGGAGACTTGCTGTGTGTAATCAAAATGCTGCTGTTGTATTTTACTTAAATACAGGGTGTTTAAGATCATATGACACTACTTGTAAAACTATTTAGATGAGTAAAGTCTTGGAATGGTTCTTAAATTTAAAACTTCCTATAGAGTTAATAGATCGGTAACTGCTGTTCTTGTGAGGGTTTTTTAATAGTCTAAATTAAAAGGGCCGTATATTTACGGTGTTCAGAAATTGGGTCTCAGACATTCTCCTGGACTAATCCAGATGCTACAGGTCGCACTGGTGGACAGTAGGCTGTACAGAAAAGTTACCAGAGTAAAATCCCTCTCCTGTATACTCTGCTTTTTGCTTGGTGCTGTACTATTGATAATCCTGCAGTGAATGGGCTAGTGAAGGGGAGAAATAGGGAGATCACTCTACTTCAGCTGGCACAGCTGTAGTTAGAGCTTAGGAAGAGTAAATAATAGTGGACTTAAAGGTAACAAGGTCACTTAAATCCTGTCACATCAAATTTTCGTCCCTCTTCCTGTGATAAACGGTTTCGTTGCAGGAGCACACACGATGGTAGTTTTGCCAAACTGCTAGTGGATAACCTCAGTTAGGTGGCAGGAGATGAACAGGAAATCGTTGCTTATTGGAAGTCTTTTTCCTCACCCTCAGGTTTGCTTTTATATATCACTTTGGCCACCTGCTTGCTAAAACAGGTTTGGATTTTGCACAAGATAGTGAAGGATCAGTAAAGTCCTAATACTTCAACTTTTCCTAGAAAAAGAAAGATCGGCCCTAAAATTCAGATAAAAGCCTTCCATTAACTGTGCCTGCATCTTCACTGCATGTTTACTTCAGGAATGTTTGTGTTAGTTACCTGCGTGAAATAAAATATCCTTTGTACAATTTCATTTTCTTCTCTAGCAGAGAAGATAATTCTGCCCAGCATCAGCAAATTCCGAACACGTCTAAATCACAGTGTCAGAAATGATCAGAGCTGTAATTATTGGAACTGCTTGCTTATTTGTTTGTAGTAGTTTGTGCAGGAAACAAGTATTCTGGAGTCTCCTATGTTTTATGTCCCATTGGGTATAAACGGTCTTATTTCTTTGGGTAAGCGAGATTTAGCACTACGGAAGTATGGTGTAATTTGAGTGGATGGGTGTAGAATAACTGTAGTCTTCCAAGCCAAAGTTCTGTTCGTTCCTGAATTCCAGTAACACTGCTCCTGTTATCTTGCGGTAGCATAAATCGTTAATTCTTCGTTAAGCATTTGCTTGTGGGAAGGCCTGTATACCTGTGCACGTGACATCATCCCAGAGGACAAGGGAGACAAACAAAATCCCAGGGTTTTTTTATGGGAAGGCAGTAAAGGCTGGAGTGAATTTGTGTGCTTCAGGGTTCCTCTTAGTGTTTGTGCTAGCAAGGCGGACCTGGGCGTGCATTAAACTCACTTTAATGAAGAAATTCATCTTCACTTGTAGTATTAATATTTTAATAGTTGGATGTTCCCAAGGGCATGCGGGTGAAAGATGATTCCTCCTTTAACCTTCGCCTATACCCCTGTACAGCTGGGTGTCCCTGGGGTTAGCAGGATGTGGGACTCAATTCATAGCATCAACCCTGGTCGGTTTTGATAATACTGAGCCTTCAACAGCAATCACAGCAGCTATCCTTTCGGTCTCCAGAAGTGCTGTGTGCCAAAGCACCGTGCCATTCGCTGGCCTTTTTGGTCCCACAGGGTGAGAATCAAGAGGTTTGAGCAAGAAGTGCGATGTCTTAGAACACCCAGTGTTCCCCACAGGTTACACGTCTTCCAGTTCCACACTTAAGGTTTGTGGGTGAAGCAGGTCCTGTTAACCAGGTGACATTCATGCTTTGGCTCTAACAGGTGGAAGATGCCCCAGAGCTTAGCACTCCTGTACTGTAAGTTTTGAGAGCTGCAATACAAACGCCTTGGCACTGACACAGAGGCCAGACCACCTGTGGAATGATATGATGAGTTGACTTAAATTGATCTAAAATCTCTGTACCCTCCTCTCCACAGTCTGTCTTCTCCCCTCTGTTTCTTCCAGTTGGCCAGTCCTTGCCCTTTTCTTCTATGAGCCTTAATCCTTGCCTAATCCTTCAGCGAGTCAATTCAATTCATTAAATCTAAGGCTCTTCCTTTCCCCTTTTTGTTCCCATCTTCTCTGTTCTGGTTACTTTTCTGCTGATGTGAACTGAATTGGAACCTGCTGGAAGCAACCTACGTGGTTGGGACTGGCGAGATTATTTCTTGGAGTGCCACAATATGAAGATTTATTTAATCTTTTCTGGTTTTGGCTCCACCAGCTGCCCAGGGTAGTGCTTGTTACTCAAAGGCACGCTCCCACAACTGCTCGGTAGTGTATGCCATGCTGTGGACAGGTCGCTTCACTATACAGCTTGTTAACTCTGTTGATACCGACCTTTCTGCAGGTCTGAGTGGAGGCCCATAGTATGTGTCAGTGTGCCTCTGTACCCCAGTATAGCTGCAGAATAATGATCTTCCAGTAATAGTTTTATCAAACATAAGGGAGGTGATCAGCTGGGATACTTGCTCAGAAAGCAGACCTGGTTTGTGGAAAAGGGACTTTACACCCTCATCATTTGACAGTAGATTTAGAGGATATTGAAAATCAAGCCCATCCTTGACTTGGCCTTTGGAAATCAGCTTTTTCATTCCCGTAAGTGTAGTCAGGGATTAGGTTATAAATAGCTAATGAAGGTCATTCTCAGTGACTCTCAGACAAGCTGTTGGCCTTACCTGCTTTTCTCACAAGATCCTGTCGCAAAAAGCAGTACTTCTCATGGCTGCTCAGTTAAGAAGGCAAGGCCCTATGAAGGAGAAAGATTGCTTTTCCTGTATGTTTTTATAATCCCAGAGAGTAAAGGTGTTCTACATTCTCGTCTAGAGCAGGGTGACTGAGACAGTGTGTATGCTGCTGAAGGTCTGAGGTCAGTTCCACATGCGTTTCTCCAGGCCTGAATGGCCTCTGATTTTTGGCTTGTAGGTTGATTGAAAAATAGGAAAAAAGGTGGTGTGGAGTGACTACTAGTCAGTATTTGTTCTTAGCATGTTGGGAGAACAAATAAAGGATTCTTTTCATTTGTATAGTGTGAAAATTCAACCCCGGTCTTCAGTATCTATTATTAAATAAGATGTCTGAAACGCATTGAATCAGAACACTTCCCTTCTTGGTCAGGCGCTTGATACTTGTGTGGTGGGTTAACCTTGGCTGGCTGTCAGACCCCCACACAGCCCCTCTCACTCTTCTCAACAGGACAGGGGAGAAAATAGGATGAGAAAACTTGGGCATCAACAATAAAGATAATTTATGTGTGTGGTCACAGGCAAAACAACCGAATGCTGAAAAATTAATTCAATCTATTGACAATTAAAATATATGTGGATGGTGAGAAAGGAAGACAAAAATTAAAAACCATCTTGTCCCACACTTTTCTCTGGGCCCAGATTCATGCCTTCACTCCTGACTCCTTTCCCCACCCGAAGGGGTGCAAGGGGCAGGGATGGGGGTTGGGGTCATCCCATCACAGCCCCTCCCAGCCGCTCCTCCCTCCATCTCCCTGCTCCAGCGCAGGCCCTTCCCCGGGCTGCAGTCCTTCCGGGCCAACCTGCTCCCGCCTGGCGGC
>NW_010252383.1:8125-25401 GCF_000690775.1 Eurypyga helias
TGCTGGAGCCAGACAGGACTGTCTAGAACTGGTTGTGTCCAGCTCGGGGCAGCCCTGGCCTGTCCTCACAAAGGCACTACTGCAGTCCCTGCTGCCAGCACCTGGGCACCCAGTACAGCTCCTTAGGACACCTACACTTTGTCTTTTTTGTTTTGAAATCATTGAAAATACCTTGTCCGTTAACCATCCCTCAGAAGGACTGTGTGCTGTCTCATACACAAACTGTATCTAGAAATCCATTCGGGTAAAGCTGTACCTTTGTGCCCAGATACTGTTCCCAAATGAAGTTAATTTGCAAAATCCTGAATTATCCTTAGTTGACTTCACTGTCTGATTTCTAAATTCTCTTGTGCCATGTGTGGTGGGTTGGTCCTGGCTGCAGGCCATGCGCCCACCAAAGCTGCTCTATTGCTCTGCTCAGCTGGACGGGAGAAAAAATATAACAAAAAACATGTGGATTGAGATAAGGGCAGGGAGAGATCATTCACCAGTTATTGTCACGAGCAAAACAGACTCCATTTGGGGAAATTAGTTCGATTTATTACCAGTCGAATCAGAGTTAGGGTAATGAGAAATAAAAAACAAGTCTTTAAGCATTGTTCCCCACTCCTCCCTTCTTCCCGGGCTTGGCTTCACGTCCGTTTTCTCTGCCTCCTCCCCCTGAGTGCCACTGGGGATGGGGGTTTTCAGTCAGTTCATCACACGTTGTCTCTGCTGCTTCTTCCTCTTCATGGGGTAGAACTCCTCATGCTCTTCCCCTGCTCCAGCGTGGGGTCCCTCCCACAGGAGACAGTTCTCCATGAACTTGTCCGACATGAGTCCTTCCCAGGAGCTGCGGTTCTTCATGAACTGCTCCAGCCTGGCTCCCCCATAGGGTCGCAAGCCCTGCCAGCAAACCTGCTCCGGCCTGGGCTCCTCCGTCCATGGGGCCACAGCTCCTGCCAGGAGCCTGCTCCAGGGCAGGGTACCCACGGGGGACCCGCGGTGTGTTGTCCACAGTCTGCAGGAAGATCTTGGCTCCACCGTGACCCTCCATGGCTGCAGGTCACAGACAGCCTCACCATGGTCTGCACCATGGGTTGCCAGGGAATCTCTGCTCCAGCACCTGAAACACCTCCTCCCCCTCCTTCTCCACTGGCCTGGGGGTCTGCAGAGTTGTTTCTCTTGCTCTTTCTCTGCTGCCATTTCTTTTCAGTGTTTTTCCTCTTCTTAAACATGTTGTCCCAGAGCGCTACCTCCATTGCTGATGGGCTCAGCCTTGGCCAGCAACAGGTCTGTCTTGGAGCCGGCAGACTCCCACTGGCTCCGTTGGACACGGGGGAGGCTTCCAGCAACCCACCCATGTAGCCCCCCTGCTACCAACACCTTGCCTTTCAAACCCAATACACCATGGTAATACCAGCAAGTTGCACGTGTATTTGTCGGTCTCTGCTAAATATTTATCAGAGCAATAATAGAGTAGGTGCCAGATTTTGTGTTAACAGCTGGTGATGTGACGAAGCGTAGCACCAGTGGGAAAGGATGGAACTGTGTTTTAATGAACTGGCAGGTACTGCAGTGTGGATAACCAGTTATATAGCCAGCTTCAAGTATCGGCTTAGTCAACTTTTCTTTGCTTAGTGGTTGGATCTTCCCTTTTGAAAACTCTTTTTTTCCTGCTTGCTCTGTCATGCTTGGAAAGTGATGTGGAAACCTGCTGCCGGGGAGAGAAATTCCAATAGAAACAGATAAGGGTTGAGGAGAGAATAGCAGGAGAAAATGCACCTGGGAAATGATGAGAAATCAGTAAGGACCGTTTTCAGAGTGTGGTTGGTGGTTTAGGCCATGCTGACAACAGAAGACCATGAGGCCGCTCGCTCACTCCTCCCTCGGTATGCGGAGGAGAAGCTGTGAGGAAAGGCTCGTGGGTGGAGTCAAGGACAGGAAGGGATCACTCACCCATTGAGGTCACAGGTTTCTCTGTTTCTGCTTCCTCTGCTGCTTCTCTTTGTATTTTACCCTCTTGGAGCCAGGGCAGCTTCTAGCAGCTTCTCACAAGAGCCATCCCTGTGGCCTTTCTCCTGCTACCAAACCCCACCCCACCCCAGAAAACCACCACACAGAAACCAGTGTTGGTGGTGTCAAACAGCTGCAGGTACAATTTGGCTTGTATCTACAAGTTTAGTGAATAACGAGGTATCTGCCATGTATCCTAGCTCCCTAGTGAGAAACACTGGTTGCCACTCTTACTTGGAGCAGTGGGATCTGTGCTTTAAGTACCCTACTTGCAACACCCAACAATAAGAGCTACATTCCAGTTTAGTTCTCTTAAGTAGTCAAAAGAGGAAAATTTTCTTTAGTTTTCCACATTTCTTTTGATTTTTGTCCTTATTTTTAAGAATTTGAAGCCATCTTTTATTTGTGAGGAAATATCAAGTACTATTTTTGTCTCACCAGTTTAATTTTATTTTTCTTGCTTTTCAGGTATGAGCTGAGAATTCGGTATTTGCCAAAAGGATTTCTAAACCAGTTCACTGAGGACAAACCAACTCTAAATTTTTTCTATCAGCAGGTATGTTCAGTTCTACTGCTTTTGCTGGCATCCATTTGGAAAATTCTGGCTTTGTTTATGCGGATGACATATTGCTGCAGAAACAGAAATTGGTAACATTTAAGGTTGCATATATAAAGCAGAAAGGGCATGAAGCCCATGGCAACTTTCTCCTAGAGAAGTGATGAGGAATATTTTCTAAAGACAAGGTAATTCTGCAGCTGTCTTCTTAACCCAGGTAAAATGTACTGTTGTTCAGGTGGCTTCTTACAGTTATTTCCCACTTTATTAAATTGATTAATTTCTTTATTTTACAATTTTACAAGTGGGTAGTTTCACTATAACCATGGAATGTTTTTTTCCACTCTTATTATTAGGCTGTTTTCTTGATTTGAATGTCTCTTATTGGTTAGTAAAACTGCATAATAGCAAAAGTTTCTATAAATTAAGTTCCTAAATCTTCATTTTGTTCACTTAGATAATTTTATCTGCTTTTATACTAGCAAGCTCATAATTAGGATGTAACTGGAGGTGTTCCATAGGGTGGGACTCTTCGGCCCTTGTGAACAGACACATTTGCAGACGAGTAACCAGGAAACAGTAATTCTGATTAAATTTTATTTTTAGTTTTCTAAAAAGGGGAAAACATAGTCCCACTGTCCAGTACTTCAGCTGAAAGCAGAATATAGAATTAATGTGCTCATGCTCATTTCTTACATGTCTTCTGCCCTTTATTGTACCTGCACATGTTCTAACTAAATGAATACTAATTTTTTTAATGTCTGCTGAAATTCTTGTAATGATAGATGATGGAGTTGACTTCTGAGAAGGCAGTTCTAGTGCAGTGCTTATCTAGACAGCATTCTAGTTTAACTCATCCATGTGATATGCTTGTTTCAGCCTAAAAATGTCTGGATTTTGATGACTTCTCAGTACTGTCAGGGATTGTTCTAGAAACAACAAAATCCTTTTTACTTTAGTGACAAGTGACTTTCTTCATATGGGTTTTAAACATAGGAGATTTCTGTTTTCCATGATGCAAAAGTGGGTGATTAACTCCAAAATTATTTCCTGAACTCCAACATTTAGCTATCCAAGAGCTGGGAGGCCTGCAGCCTTCTCTAATTTGTGCGCCAGAGAACCTTTTCTTTCAAGCAAGGAATTTGAAATGCCAGAGGAATATTTTTAGCATTTTCTAAAGTTTTTACTACGTTTCTGAAAATCATTAGAAACAGATACAAGTGGCTCAGAATAGTAAGAAGGTTTATGAAGGTCGGCAGGAACTGATATGCTAAGATGGCAGCTGCGTGTATCTGACACTGCCCTGAATCCTAGTTCTCTCATAAAACAAAAATCAGAAGTTCCTGTCTCCTTGCTCTGCATACCATAACATTGCTATTTTGTCTTTTCCTTTCTTGTCCACCTCATCGTACTTCCAAATCCCGTTCTTCAAAAGTCACTGTTGTTCATTCTGGGGTGCTGAAAGATATTTGGATCTCTTGTCACAGAAGTCAGGTGCACAAATTCTCAGGGCTCTCATTCTCTGATCGTGATATTGTTTTCCTGCATAAGTCTCACATGGCATCTTGAATAAATTAAGACAATTTCTTTTTTCTTGTAAAGTGTTACGGCAACCCCACTAATTTATGAAAAGAATTTCAGCAATAATGCTGCAGCACAAAACAGACCTAAAACATCAATTTACTGACCCTGTTCCTCAGGGGTCAGTACTGGGACTGGTGCTGTTTAACATCTTTGTCAGTGATATGGACAATGGGATCGAGTTCACCCTCAGCAAGTTTGCCGACGACACCAAGCTGTGTGGCGCGGTCGACACGCTGGAGGGAAGGGATGCCATCCAGAGGGACCTTGACAGGCTGCAGAGGTGGGACCATGCCAACCTCATGGAGTTCAGCAAGGCCAAGTGCAAGGTCCTGCACCTGGGTTGGGGCAATCCCAAGCACAAGGATAGGCTGGGTGGAGAGTGGATAGAGAGCAGCTCCGAGGAGAAGGACTTGGGGGTACTTGGGGATGAAAAACTGAACATGAGCCGGCAGTGTGTGCTGGCAGCCCAGAAGGCCAACCGTATCCTGGGCTGTATCCAGAGAAGTGTGGCCAGCGTGTCGAGGGAGGGGATTCTGCCCCTGTACTCTGCTCTGGTGAGACCCCACCTGGAGTGCTGCATCCAGCTGTGGAGCCCTCAACATCAGAAGGGTATTGACCATTTGGAGCGAGTCCAGAGAGGACCACGAAGATGCTCAGAGGGCTGGAGCACCTCTGCTGTGATGAAAGGCTGCAAGAATTGGGCTTGTTCAGCCTGGAGAAGAGAAGGCTCCGGGTAGACCTTATTGCAGCCTTCCAGTACCTGAAGGGGCTACAAGGGTGCTGGTGGGGGACTTTTAAAAAGATCCTGTAGTGATAGGTCATGGGTCAATGGCTTTAAATTGAAAGCGGGGAGATTTAGGTATAAGAAAGAAATTCTTCATGGAGAGGGTGGTGAGGCACTGGAACAGGTTGCCCAGAGAAGCTGTGGATGCCCCATCCCTGGAAGTGTTCAAGGCCAGGCTGGATGAGGCTTGGAGCAACCTGGTCTAGTGGAAGGTGTCCCTGCCCATGGCAGGGGGGTTGGAACTGGATGATCTTTAAGGTCCCTTCCAACCCAAACCATTCTATGATTCTATGAAATTGACTTGTGGACATAAAAATCAAATAAAATGCTGTCTCTTGTGTTATAAATTAAAAAAAAAAAAAATTGAGGACCAGATGCTCCCCATGACTATATCTTTCTTTCCAAGATGAGGCCGACAACCTATTAGTAACTTGATAACATCTGAACACATGTTCTCTGACTTATTAAAAATATAGAATGGCAAATTAAAAGGTTCATGGAAAGGAAAGGAAATGGTGACCTCTGTCACCCATGAATTGTCCATAGATTTTAGAAAACGTAATTATTTTCTTGAATTTGAATTGCAGAGCAGGAGTATTGTTAAAAAAGGAGCTGAAAGTTTGAGTAAGAGGCTGAATCCTAAAGTGATCTTCATCTTCCATAAAAAATCAGAGCATTTGTAAAGATAACAGAATGTTACCTTAATCACTGTCAGCAGGCACGTTTTCTTCATACGGTTAACCCAAACCACAATTATCAGGCTGCTAAACCGAAAGCTGGCACAGGTTTGTACCGTCACATGCATGACTACTCTCATTCACTGCAGGGAGTGCACTGCCCTGTATAAATTGGCACAAACGTTTAAGCCTTCTGAGCTTGGACTTATGATGTGAATTTGTTTGGTTTGGTTTTTTTTTTTCTTTCTGAATTTTGGCTGTTTTAAGGATGCAGTGACCTTTCTTTGTTTTGATATTCTTTATTTTCAAGAGTCTGGAACAAATCAAGCACCTCTGACCAGAACTGTCCAACCGTAGCATGACGTACGGCCGTTTGTAATCGGTGGCGGTCGTTCTGCCATCTGCACTGGGCGTAAGCTGTTCTAATTGGAAGTACAAAAGCAAGGCACTTAATGAGACTTTCCCTAAGAGGGCCTCTGGGTTGCAGTCTGTACAGCAAAGGATTAAAATTACTCTGTGTGAGGGGAGGGGACCATGGATCTTGTTTGTAAATTAGTTATACTGATACCACACGGCATGTTGACGCATCGGTGTTTCGGGCGTGCTTCAGATTTGAGACTTGAGGTGGGGGAGAGCCTGGTGCTTGGGCCATTCCTCTTGACTGGAGGAGTCGTGTGTCAAAGACACATCGTTTTACACCCCACTTGAGAGCTCTGATCAACACACTAATGCTAGAAATGGGGAAATGTGGTCTCTTCCAACCCTAACCATTCTATGATTCTATGAATTGTGTCTGGTTTTTTTTACTGCTCTGTTTGGAAGGTGTTAAAGGTAGCGAATGACAGGTCTTCAGCATTTAGGTGGTGACAGCGTTACCGAAGAGTAACAATACCGCAATGACAGCATTTATTCCCTTGGGCCCAACTGCTTACAATTTCAGCCAAATTAGGCAAATTGGATCCCACCCATGCTGTTTGAACTGTGAGGTTAAAGTATTAAAAAAAATAAATCAGAAAATGCCAAATTTATGGTTTTCTGCACAGTTGGCAGATGCTTGCTGCATAGGTTTAAGTGCCAGCCTTCCATTGTGTCCCGTTGTATTGTGTACCCAAATCGGAACTCAAGGGAACTCTAATGGAGTGAGTTGGAGTTGGAGTGAGTCCAGAGGAGGCGACGAAGATGCTCAGAGGGCTGGAGCCCCTCTGCTGTGATGAAAGTCTGAGAGAGTTGGGCTTGTTCAGCCTGGAGAAGAGAAGGCTCCGGGGAGACCTCATTGCAGCCTTCCAGTACCTGAAGGGGCTACAAGGAAGCTGGGGGGGACTTTTTACAAGGGCAGGACAAGGGGTAACGGGTTTAAATTGAAAGTGGGGAGGTTTAGATTAGATATCAGGAAGAAGTTCTTCCTGGAGAGGGTGGTGAGGCACTGGAACAGGTTGCCCAGAGAAGCTGTGGATGCCCCATCCCTGGAAGTGTTCAAGGCCAGGCTGGATGAGGCTTGGAGCAACCTGGTCTAGTGGAAGGGGTCCTTGCCCATGGCAGGGGGGGTGGAACTAGATGATCTTTAAGGTCCCTTCCAACCCAAACCATCCTGTGATTCTAATTCTGCCCCAAAAACCTTTAAACATGAAGTACACAGGATGCCTGAGCAAAAATACCGTAAGTTTACTTTTACCAGTAAGTAACCTTTTTTGTTGTTGTTGTGGTGTTTAGTAGATCACTAAAGAATGAAGTTATCTCTATTTTGTATGAAATATTACTATTTTTCAGTGAAACTTCAGAGGAAACATGCATAAAGGTAAAAAGGAGAATTAAATATAGGACTTCTTTCAAGTAATGAAAATTAGACCACATTTTTCTTGCACTTTTTTGGGAGCGTTTGCAGTTGGTTTAAGTAAGGGTTGGTGAAATTCATTGTGAGTGTCTTCCTTTCCCTGTGTTCCCGTGACGTGGCTGTTGGGAGGTGGAAATGAAGGGGGCAGGCTTCTCTCTCTTGCCTTAATAGATGAGTGAGGAACGAAAGCCGTGTCTTACATCAAGACAGAATACAGCACTTAAAAAACATTTATATAATGAGAATCAGACGTAAGCTACTTGAATTGCCTTCCTTTGATTGTGGGACAAGAGCCTGCTCACACTTATCCTTGAATAACATGTTAGCCTCCAGTAATTGGAGATGGTTTATCGCTTGATGAAAAGGGGGGGGAGGGGAGGGGATCAGCTCTTAGGCATCAGCTGTTTCATTGTTGCTTCCTTGTGCTTCAAACAGAAGACTTTTAAAGTAACTTTTGGGGTTTTTTTACGTCCCTAAGAAAGAGAAAAGGTGGCTTTTATCAGTGTAGATTTTTTCTCTATGCTGCCTCCTTTAGCCTGCAGTTTGGAGCTGCCCTGGAGGTGTTCATACGTAATAAAGGAGACCAGGGGCCTGGACCAACTTTGGAATTTGCTTTTTAAATTGAGCCAAAGTTTGTGTAATGCACAAGAGATGTAATTGCAGGCAGAGGGAGGAAGATCTCAAATTTGTGGCAGATAAATGACATTCTGCAAAAACTGAGCTGAATTCTGTGCCACAGGGATTCTGTGTTTCAGTAGACAAATACGATACAGGTTCTTTTTCATAAGAAAATTATTTTTAAAAAGAAAGGAGAAAAAAGTGATATTTGTTTTCTTTGGAAAAAAAGGGATTAAAAAAAGAAAATTCTCTGAAGAAAGAGGAGGCAAGTTTCTCGTGGACAAGTGGCACGTTCTTCCATTGTCTCTGTAGTGTCTGTGAAGATAATGTTAACACTTAAAATGTATTTCCTTAAATGCAAATTCTCTTTTATATTGTGAAAGATAAATGTATCATGCAAATTAAATTATTTTTAAACATTGTCCCCCAACATGTATGAAATTTTAAGTCCAGGCAATTACTGTAATAACTTAATGAGTAAAGTTTTATACAGCTTAGGTGCATGAGATATATTTTTGAATTGCAGGCTGGGAATTAGAGTCTTTAACCTAATTAAATAACAGCATCTCTTATATCCTAATAAAAATAGGAGACCTAAAGCAAATGACTTTGACAGGAAAAGCTCTGAAGCAAGTCAAAGACATAGGGAGAAAAGCTGGCATTGTTTGTAATATTGGCAGCCTGTTTTAAACAAAACATAAACCAAGAAGAGATCTTACAGGAAGAGTTAGTGGTTGACACATAACCTGTGCCCTAGAGGGAAGTGGTGATAAATACAAGAATTGCAGCTGCTTAAAAATCTATTAAAATAATACAAATGGAACTGAACATCACCTGTCTGCTCCTTACAGTGGGCAAAAGTAATTATAAGTGAGATACCCTTTTACAGGGCTCAGTTTGTTGAAATCGTTGAAATTCACAATTCCTCATAACATACTCATTTTTTAACTGTAAAAGTTGACGTACACTCAAAACTATGCTGACATTCTTCTTGTAGATCTTGCTGTTCGTATAGTCGTGTCGCTGCTTTGGTGTCTTCCAAATGTTCTGTGTCAAATGTCTGCTTTCTGTTTGCAGCGCTGTATGATGGGAATGTAAAACATACTCGTGTTCCTAAACACCTCTTAAACAGTCAGCCAAGCTCAGTCCAAAGACAAATGGGTGCTTTGATTTCAAATTTGCACCTGTCAGCCGGAGTGGTGAGAATAGTGCTTGTGGGCTTTCTTGCAGTCGGATGTGGATTACTCTTAATGCAAGATGGTAAATTTAAAATGCATCTACTGATGCATCTATCTTTGTCAGTGATCTTACACAAAATGTTATTGTGATTAGTCTGTTGGGTCGTACATAACATACATTGGATCAAACAGAAAAAGCTGAGTCACGTCGATACTTGGACTGAGTTGTTCTGGAAAAGCAAAATTCTGTGTCGGAGAAGTATAAAATTAGCTGTTAGCAAGGCATGCTTAGTAGGTTGAGCACTATATGGCTCCCAAGAGTATAGTCCTACTTTGTGGAAGACCTGGGAGGCAGCAGTGTATATTGGCAGTGACATCTGGAGATCAGCCCGCTCGGACAGAAGGGATCATTTTTAGCCATTCTGCCCCTAACAATGCCTCATCAGAAGTTGATTTCCCCATCCCCCAGCTCTAATGCCCTTATTATTAACAGAGGAGCTTCCAAAATTAGTTAGAGATGTCAGAGATCACCACTAGATAATACAGAAGCTGTGACCTTGCAAGACGAAGAGGAGGAGCAGCTGAGGGCAGATGGCAAATGATTGTTATCCCGACACTGAATCCCTGCTTTTAACTCCACGAGGAAAGGCCAAAGCCTTAATTTTCACTAATGTAGACTTATCTTCTCTGAGTCATCTAATCATATCAGATGGGTAAATAGGGGTGGAAACACATGTGTGTTACCCTCCTGTGCGTATTTAAAAAATTACCATTATCATCAGTAAGATGGCTCCTAAAAACACTCCTGACGTTAGAGGCGTGCTTTGGGCTTCTGTGCGTACGGTCCTCGTTCAGAGCAGATGAGGCCCAAACCTTTGAGGGTTGATTCCGCATAGGATTTCTCAAGTTGTAGTGCTGTGGGTTGGGACCCTGTTTTTTCATGCTGATTATTCTGGTTCTGTAGTGAGGAAAATTCAATGTCAATTCTGTTCCGCATTCACCTGGTGATAGATCCCTACGCTACAGCGTTTCCGGGGTGCACTTAACACTACAAGAAAGGTGGCAGCAGGAACCACAGGCTGTTTGAGGTAATCACAGGGTACCATGGGAGAGCTGCCTTGGGGTTTGTGGTGGACTTGCGCATGGTACGTCCCGCGAGCGTGGAACACAACGCAGCGTGGACGGCGGTACTCTGCACGCAGGGCAGCCCTGTTCCTGTCGGGTGTGGGAAAACAAAGGTGGTGTATGCATCAATTGTTATTTTGGTCACATAAGGAGTTGCCTAAGATCAGCTTTTCTGACAGATATATTGAGGTATTCTAGACTTCCTGTTACAGAAGCTGGAATTTAAGAGTTGGGAAGTCACAGGAAAAATTTCACTGGACTTTCACAGGACCGATGTCACCGGAAATGGTGTATGTTAGTGTAAAAGGCAGATCCTGATTGAGCAGTTCTGTGGTGGCTGAGCGTAAGCTATTACATACAAAAAACAAACACCAGCATACCTTCAGGTGTTAGAAACTTGAATGTTTAAAAGCAGGTGCTAGAACACACCTGAGCTGTTAAAAAGGAGAATAAATACCTAATTATTGCAGATACAGGAAGGTTAAGAGGAACACTGTTAACATAAATGTCACTAACTAAGTACAAATAGTAATTTTTTAATTTAAAAAACACCAGCCAAAAATATCCGAACGAACAAATGGATAAGGGAAAAAAAGGATGTAATGTGAATCTTTGCTTTCCATGCTTTGTTACACTGTCATAATTACAATTCTTATGCTACTTACTAAATGGAATACAAAAGACATTTTGTTTCTTTGTTTGCTTATCTGAATATCTTACGTGTTGTGGCGATATTTTTTGTTTATGCACTTAACTCTTTAGGGGTTGCTTAATCACTGAAGCGCTGTTTAACTGTAGTTTTCAGAGCACAGCTGATTTGAAAAAAAAGAAAAATAAAACTAAGTTGTGTAAGTAGGTCATCGACATTGAAAGTAAAGCAAAAGAAATAGATTGCTTATTTTTAAACTGTCCTCCTGAAAAAGTGGAGATTATCCTGTGGGAAATTTCTCGGTGACATTAAATGAGCTGGGAAAGCCAGTGTAGTGGCTAATTATTGCTAATTGCCCTTTTTGAGACATGATTTGATAGTACTGTTGCTAAACAATTTCCACAGTAGTTATGCTTGAAAAGTGAATAGAAAGTTCGGTAATTTAAAAAAAAAAATTTCTAAGGATATAAACAAATCTAAAACTAAAATGTAAATTTAAGACACAGCAAGTAGGTTTTTTAATTCCCTAAACTCCTGGAAAGCATTCAGTACTAAGTTCAGAATGATTTTGCTCTTGTTCTTAATAAAGAAATTTAAATCCAGTGTGGGGTCTTTATGAACTGCACTGGCAAGATGGCTTGTCAGCCTGAGTGAATGTTTTTCTGAAATACTGCAGCTGCATAAAAAAATCATGTGCAGAAAAATGAAGCAGATGGCTTTTGAAAGTAGCAGCTGGTACATAAAACATGAAGCCTGTGATAGATTTCTCCTTAAATCATGTGTGCTAGCATAGGGCTATTCTCTAATTTCTCCGTCGTCACAAACATGGGCTTTCCTCTGTCTCCAGTTTTTATTTTAGATTATACCAGCTGGAATTTGCTAGCCATTTATGTAGCTAAGGAAGTTCCCACTATTTCCTAGTAAATTTTGAGAAGTTGGAAGTTAACACCATCAATAATTTTCCAATTCAAGCAGAAGAACAAATATTTTAAAAGTCTGACATCAGAAGTGAAACTGGGCTTTTGTTTATCTGCCTGTCGTCTTTGTGGAAAAAACTTACTAGTTCCTGGTTGAGTATTCACCTTTCTTATGATTTAAGTGTGTCTTTGAACTTTGAATGCTATTCACCTTTCTTATGATTTAAGTGTGTCTTTGTACTTCTAATGCTCAAAAGAAACATGAGAGGTGGGTTTTTTGGGGTGCACTTGGTTTTTTTTTGCACTAATCAATGAAGAATGTTGATGAAAAAATATTTTTAAATATTGGTGAGAATAGAAAGTAAACAAAGTGAATTCTCACTGAATATCAGGACATTAATATGTCAGGAATTACAGCATAGGATTATATTGGCCTTCTAAAGTCTTGTTTGCTTTAAATACTGCTGCCTTTCCTAAGCATGTATTCATTGAGCACAGGTAGCATGTGTTGAGTGACAGTTTTGTTTCACTTTTCGTTTTATCAAGACAATCAAAAAACTTCTTTTTCTTACCTCTGAGAGGTGCATTTCTGCTTGGCATTCATGTTTTCCCACGTACTGTATCCTTGCCTTGCAGTATACTGTCGTAGCTGTCGTGACCAAGAAGTTAACTCCGAATGCGAAGCACAGGTCACACTTTAATTCTTACTCGCCAGCCTGTGAACAGGCACATGCAAGCACAGTTGCTTCTTCTGACACTGGTGATGTAGTCGTACTCATCTAGAGGCCTGAAGTACTTTTCATTTCCAGTATACCATGTTTAATGGAACTTAAAATAGACTAACCCTTTCTCACTCAAAGCATACACCTGCTTGACTGTAAATCTGATTTAAACTTGTTTAGAACATTTACCAAAAAATCCAAAGGAAGAGCTGCTTGAAATCAACACCACAGTTCACAGGGAGAAATTATTTTTGTCTCTATCCTCCTTTAAACTGTTTTCCAATATATTTTTCTCTGCAGGTTCAGATAAGCACATTGTGCTAGAATGCAAAATGGGCAAGTAAGTGGAAGCAAGTGTGTAAATCAGTGATTCACTTAAAACATACTATTCTGGAGTTTTGATTGTTACCAATTAAAATGTATACAAGCTTTTAGCAGTGTAACACTTGAATTCATTATCCTAGTGTAAATCTAAGTGCCTGTCTTGTTAATCTTTATGCATATTTATTGCTAAAACGTTGTGACCGTGATGTGTCTGAGAGGACTACAGGCTTCGCATAGTCTTACCCATTACCAGAGCATCTGTCTCCAGTACGTGCTGTCACTGTAGTCATGCCACGCAGGTTTAGCAGGAGTACTCCACGGCTTTGCTGGGCTGGTGAAAATGGGTAGGGGTTGCTGCTTTGCTGTTTCATGTTCAGCCAGTTGGGCTTTTGGGTGGCATTTTCAAAACCAGGTGTGTGTGACGAGTTTATATAAACTAGCGTTCTCTTACAAACTTGGTGAAATTAAAGTAAGTTAAATAGCATCCTACAGTTTCTTCTGGTTTAGCCTTTGGAGGCATCCCATGGTGAACAATTAAATTGGGGAGCAGAACAGCAGTGGTGCTTGATCTACCTGAAGAGTATATTTATCTTGCTGATGTGCTTTTCAGCCTTCCTGCAGGCATCGTATACTGCTCCCTGAACTTCTGAGCTGCAAGGAAAGGTCTGACAATACCACCAGGGAGGGCGATTCTGTAGGTGTCACACATCCTCAGAGATAACAGGATCTCCAAAACCCACAGATCAGGATTCGTTCTCCCTCTTAACATACTTCTGAATTAATAGTGAACAGGAAAAAAACGTAGAGTTCTTTAGATTTGTCAGATTTCATTTTTGTGTCTTTATGTAGGCTTTATGCTCTTAAAGATAGGGCCTTTTTTCTCTTCAACAGACAAAAAATACTCTCATTTCTCTCATTTAACTATATTAACAACAATAATAATTAAAGTGATGATTGAGCAAACACAAAAGACTTCTAGGAAAACTATTCAATTGCCTTGTGGCAGTGCATTAATTACCATTAAATTATCTCTTGCATCTCTTCTATTTAATATTTGCTCAGGCTTTTTCCTTAGGAGCTTATGCAGCTTGTGCTGAACCTCTTGCACAGTTCTTATCTAATCTGTGCATGATCATCAGTTCATGGTTCATGCATTGATCTAATGCCATCTCAAAGGGAATAGTCAAGAAAAATTAAAAGTGATAAGAGAAGTTCTCATTAGTATTCTGGGAGTAGAAATTGGATCTGCTTCCCCCCACACACATACCTTAGACTGACTGAAATTTAAAGAAGAATGTATGTGGACAGGATAAAATTAATTCCTTCTATCAATTTATTACCTTTGCTGTCCATAATAGGACACTGCTTAATCTAATTAGACGACAAGATCATGGCCATAAGCTCTATACCTTCCAAAATTTAAACAGAAACATGACTAGGTGTATCTAACGTATATGCAGTGATGATCAAGTGCAGCTGTTGATGCTGATGAGAGGCTGACATGACTGGTTTTGTGAACAGTGCTATTATAAAATCATCATAGAATCACAGAATGGTTTGGGTTGGAAGGGACCTTAAAGATCATCCAGTTCCACCCCCCCTGCCATGGGCAGGGACACCTTCCACTAGACCAGGTTGCTCAAAGCCTCATCCAGCCTGGCCTTGAACACTTCCAGGGATGGGGCATCCACAACATCTCTGGGAAATGAAGTCTATTAGTCACTTGTGGACACGGGAGGGGGATTTTTTTTTTTTCCCCATGGTTTCATCTCATTTCTTAGGTGGATGAAGGCATTTTTATCCCACTCCTGAGGTTGAATAATGTAGTGAATTTGGAAGACTTGAAACTCCATGTTACTGTATAAAGGAACTTCACAAACAGCACCCCCACAGACACACGCCCCACGTGATACATCAGCAAGGGGGAGTCTCTGTTGGCCAAAATGTGAGGTGGGAGGAATATCTGTAATTTACTCCACCTTTTTGAAATATCTGTGTTTCTTCATCTCTTCTGGACTGGGATGTGTGGAAAACAACCCTTTTTCTGCGTGTCACGCTACGCGCTGAAGTAGGCAACTGTCTGCTACCAACGCTACGGTGAAAATGTCTCACTTTTGTCTTACAGATAAGCTGAGAATTTTCACAAGACTTACTTTATCTTCCTAACTGTTGGAATAGGGAGGGGTTTAAATTTTTCTTAGGCAAGTTCTGGTGCCTGTAGTTGCAGAGTCAAACTGGGAAAACACAACTGGAATCTGTGAAAGCTCACAAGCTAGAGGGCAAGAGGAAAGAACCCCCAGACTTTAAATGTTAGGGCAGTGCTGTTTATTTATTTATGGAATAGTAGTTACTTGAGGCTAGAAGCATTTTAAAATATATTTGCATGAAACTGAAGATGTTTTTAAGCCGTTTAGTTTAACAAATGAACTGCTTCAGTACTGGGACCTACAAGGCAATGAGCTGTGAAGATAAATGAATGCAGATTGGATCATGATACCTAGTAGCCTCAAATTAGCATAGTTTCCATAAGGGAAGTTTTGTATGTCTGCACTGAAAAAATACTTTTCTGCAGTCAATTCTTCTCAGAGTCTGAATGCCTCAAGGAAGAGGGGGATAAAAGCTCTGAAATTTCCTGGTGATGCAAAATTGTTAAAGCGGTTCAAAAAATTGACTGCGTGGTTTTAAAAAAAAAAAAAGTTCAATTAAATACAAGTGAACTGACCAATGGATGTTTGATTTGGGTGGACGTAAGGCAGGCTAGCCAATAGATTTCCTGAACAGGTATGGCAGCTTTTTAGTTGAAGTAACTTGGCCTCTACATGAAGGTGGTTTCTCAGAAAAAAGGTAGGAGAATGAAGTGAAAGGTTGTATTTAAAGTACAATTAAAGTTCATTAAACCTCAGTATGGATGATATAAACAAGAAGGAAATTGATTATAGTTTTTTTTAACTCAATACGTTTTTTTGAATACAGGCATCCATGTAAGAACTGAACTCAACACAGAATTTGCTCAGTTTCTTACTTTTCAAATCTACCCATGTGGCCCTGTGGACAAGGAGTACTGTTCTGTTCTGGGCACACTGCTGGCTCACGTTCAGCCACTATGGACCAACACCCCCAGGTCCTTTTCTTCTGGGCAGCTTTCCAGCCATTGGTCCCCAAGCCTATAACGCTGTCCGGGGTTGTGGTGACCCAAGTGCAGGACCTGGCACTGAGCCTTGTTGAACCTCACACAGTTCCATATCCATGATATGAACTATAGATACACATGATTTTTGTGGTCATGTAACTGACAGTTCTATGTTATACGGGGTTGACTGTAAATGATCTTGTAAATTAGAAGATGTTTCATCCATTAGAGCAATGACTGTTTACTTGGCTAACACACAGGACTCTGTACGTAGGGACCTTCGTGGTTTGAACGAAAATACAGTATCAAGACATCTTGACTTCCTGGAAGACGCATCTCTCTCAGTTTATATCACTTCACCATTGTAATTACCAGATACATAGAGCCTGTGGTTTTGTGAGGAGCTTTTTTTTAGCCTGTAATTAGATAAATCTTTGTAAATGTTACCAGAAAAACTCAAATAGAATGCTATTTCACAGGATAAGTTAGTCTTTTAAATTGTAAGCATATTGAAGAAAAAGACAACTATTAATTCTGTGTATTTTATGTATTTCTGCCATGGGAATACAGAATGAGTGTTTACATATGTGTGTACAAACTGCAAACTACATGATGCTGAAGCACAATTATTTATTTCTCTCTCTTTAGTATTTGTAGGACTTGAGAAGAGATAAAAGCTTATGCTTTTGTCATGTTGAGTACCTGGATGAGTCCAAATGCAGAAGGCATTCTCCTGATGTTGCAGCTATTGTACTAACTCACTCTTTCACAGTTTATCATATTTCTTCTTTCACATCTTTCAATAACAAATGAAATCAATGTCATTGGTTACCAGCTAAATGCGGGTAGGTCAGTGAGAGACACAACAGATCTTAAAACCGGAAGTTCTCCCTTCTTCCTGGGCTCGGCTTTGCTCCCCATTTCTCTACATCCTCCCAGTGGTACAGGGGGGCAGGGAATGGGGTTTCCCAGTCAGTTCACCACTAGTTGTCTCTGTTGCTCCTTCCTCCTCATGGGGGGAAAACTCCTCACACTCTGCCCTGCTCCAGCGTGGGGTTCCTCCCACGGCAGACAGTCCCCCGTGAACTTCTCTGCCATGAGTCCTTCCCACGGGCTGCAGTTTTCTCCTCTCACTTCTCCGGCGCGGGTCCCTTCCGTGGGTGTGTGGTCGTTCACGAGCGGGCTG
>NW_010252383.1:25567-35383 GCF_000690775.1 Eurypyga helias
CCACGGGCTGCAGGGGAACCTCTGCTCCAGGCAACTCCTCCTGCCTTTCTGCACTGACCTTGGTGTCTGCCTTGTTCTCTCTCACACATCCCACTCCTCTCCCAAAGTGGATTCTCTCCACGTGTTTCTGCTTCTCTTTTTGTTTTCCCCTTACATACGTTAATTCTCAGGGACACTGGCTCTGCCATAGCCAGAGACGGATCCAACTTGGAGCCAGGAGAACTTCTAGCAGCTTCTCCCAGGAGGCATCCCTGTGGCCCTCCCCCTGCTACCAAACCCCACCACCACAGAAACCCAACACATAAGTGTATTTCTTTCATAATGTATAATCTCCTCTTAGAGTTGTGGATTTTTGTGATATTTCAGGACTTTCTGCAACTTTAGGATCTCAGCAAGAAGTTTATGATTTCCTAAAGGTAGAGGATAACACAAGCCATTAAAGAAAAGTTGTACTTCTGTAGAGAGAATGTTACTGGTAAAAAATGCCTGTTCCACAGAAGACGGGATTTGCGGAATTAAGTTCTTCAGCACTAGTTCTGTTTTCTTGTGTTGTCTTTTTTGGGTAATAACTGTTTTAATTACTTACCCTAGCGTGTTGAAAGGATTACCTAAAAAGTAGGCTTGCTGCCTACATCGATGTTAGTAAATGAGACAAGCCCAGGACATGTGATGAAGCTCTGTCCCACCACAGTCCATCCTGATGAATACTTGGCATGCTCTGTGGTGCATCCTTCACACACGCCATTGACCACAGACTGTGCCCAGGCACAGCTGGGGCTTGTTGCATGCCAGCAGTCGTCCAAATATGCTATTTTGGCCCAACCGTCCTCTTCAGGAGGGATGACCTTTTGGCCGTAGCATTTGCCCTCAAGGTCAGAGCACACTCCTTGGCCTGTTTCATTTCCTACTGTAGGTGGTAACCATCTAGTTACTCTCTCATTTCTCATTCTTGCTGGTTCAAATGTTGTTTTAAGTCCGTACGTAGTATGATTTTCACATACTACTACTCTTACTTACTGCTATTTTTATTTTCACAGTAATGCTCAGGTATTTGTCTGGTTTATAAGCATGATTAGATGTACTTATGAAAGTAAAAACTATTGACCAAGATGGTTCAAGAAGACAGCGTACGTTCACATACCTTGAATGCAGGTGTGACCATCTGCTCATCTTACTGTGAAGATTTTGATTGTATTTAATAAAACAGGTGATACTGATGTAGATACGGACATTTTTTTAATCATATTCATTGCGGCTGAAATGGGTTTCTTACAGAAGTGCAGCTCATGTGGAGGATATGAACATAACTTCTTTTTTCTGTTCGTGAACTGAAAATAGTAATTTTCATTAATTAGGCAAAATTAATTATTCAAAATTAAGACATATTTATTCTAGATTTGTTTGGGCAGTATTTTGGTCTATTGGCACTGAACTGATCCTTCTGTGATGCGTACCTACTTCTTTTGCTCCAGGTGAAAAATGACTATATGTTAGAAATAGCAGATCAAGTGGACCAGGAAATTGCTCTGAAACTAGGTTGCCTTGAAATCCGGTAAGCTGATAATTTCATTTATTATTCAACATATTTCTGACAGAATGTATACATTAATTTTGAAACTGCTTATAGCTCATCAATTTCTGACCACTACAGCTAAATTAAACATCATCAGACTTTTTTGCTACTGAGTAGGTTGAAGAAAAACTGAATAGACTGTATTTTAACCAACTTCTGGTGATTTTTAAATTTACATTAATTTCAAAATTTTATTTAATTACATCTTGATACTGCCTTTTGGGTGAATTCTTTGTTTGAATACTTCAAAGGCCCGTGGAGTAGTGTGTAATGTGCTTAAAATCCCCACCACATCTGTGGTGTTATTTCGCAAACAGTCTTGTCATTCTGCATATATAAATTCTTCAGCTAAAGAATGTAATTAAAGATAAACGCTACTACCTTTCCTCCCTGCATTTACTCAGTTTTTAATGTGCTGTTTTCAAATTACTAAATCTTAAGTGATTCTTCTGGGTGTTTGTGGTGTTCCTGTCAACTGTATAGACAGCTGGAAAATAAAGATAAATGTATCAGATTAAGAGATCCTTGAGAGAGCTCCCAGCACAGCTTTTGAAATGCATGGTTTGGGTTTTGCTAATTTATGGAGAATTTCCACCCTGAAACGTTTGCTTTAGTTATGCTGTTCTCTTACACAGGGAGATTAGGGAAGAAGTAGAGTTGATAAGAAATTAATAGCAAATGTAGACTTGTTAGCAGAGAATAAAAGTGCCCTTTGAACAGTACTTTCCAAAACAAAGTAAAATTTAGGCCTATGAAGTGGCCTGGGTATTTGTAGGAGAACCTGATGTCCCTGATGGACGTTTTGCTGGTAGCCCTAGAAATAAAAATTTTTTGTGTAACAGTAAACCCCTTCCACACTTACAAAATTGTTGGTGCCTTATTTCAAAACATGGGGTGAGTATAATAATCCGTGGTTGTTTTGTCAGCCAAGTCCTGCTTTCCATGATTCTCATGCTGGGCATCTTGAGAACATTTTCATGAGACATTTCTAGTAGATGACGACTAAGACTGTCTTACCATTCGCACTACTGGTCCACTTACTCAGTGAAAACAATGATCCCAGCCCTCTCTCAACAACAGCTGCTAATTATTCCTTTATTATTATTCCTGTCTTCAAGGCCAGACTGGATGAGGCTTGGAGCAACCTGGTCTAGTGGAAGGTGTCCCTGCCCATGGCAGGGGGGTTGGAACTAGATGATCTTTAAGGTCCCTTCCAACCCAAACCATTCTGTGATTCATTCCCTGCTTCCTCTGGTTTACCCTGTCCATGCACAGACTCGAGTGCTGTTACAGAGGAGGGAGGTACTGTTGGAGGTAGTAAGGAGCTGCTGACGGGTGGGTTAAATCACGTCTGGTAGGGGTGTAGTTAAGCTGGTTTAAAGCAGTTCTGAAAATGCAGGACTGCTGTAGTCCTGTGAAATGTACCATACACAGAATTATTTTGTACAACAGAAGTCTGATCCCTTGAATTAGGAGAAGAATGTACTAACATTTATATTTTAATTCATTCTGCCTGTGTTATCTAATGGTAAGTCTCTGAAAGATTTGACTACGCTGATGATGATGTTTTCAGCTGGATCATCCAATAATTGTCACTTTCAAATATTTTTCCTGATTTCAGGAGATCCTACGGAGAGATGAGAGGCAATGCATTAGAAAAGAAGTCCAACTATGAAGTGTTAGAGTAAGTATTGCAGTCTTGCTTGAGGTTTGAACTGTGTCTTAATCAGGAGCATTACATTCAGTTCAATAACAGAACATTTCTGGTTTCATTTTTTATTCCGTTAATTTTGTTGAGCTCTTCAAGTGCTTTAATACTGGAGAAGGATGATGAAACCTGTCAAGCACAGAAGTAGGAAGAGCACCTTTAACTCCGGTCCAGGGAAACAGGCTGAGAGTTGTTTAAACTTGATCAGGAGGCTTAGAATGATTTGTTTACAATTTTGCTAATGTTGATGGGTTCATTAAGTCTGGTTCTAAGGTGATCTTGTTCCTAAATGTTTTTCTGTGCATAGTTGCATTTCTCAATTGGGAGTGTAAAGTTTGAGTTAGTTAAAAATGTTTGTGGTATTGTTTTTACTTGTCTTTGCTCAGGATGTGGATTTCCTGAACTGTGGCCTTGCAGTTAGCAAGTTTTTTATTTATCTATGTATCACAATTTTTAAGAAGACCAAGAAGCATCCTTACGCTGAAAGTATTTTGGTTACTTAATCATGTTGTATAGCAGATGGTTTCAGACAATCCAGAGTCCTTAAGAAGCTTCAGGGATTGAAAATTTGATTGTATTTGTATTCATTTAGTGGAACGAGTTTCACACATGCATACACCAATGATCTGCTTTTCACAGTTGTTTTTGTGAAAGATGCTGTACAGGGTGACATAAAATTGGGATTAAAGGTTGGTAGTGCAGTGAAGTCTCCATTTTTTATCAAATACATGGGCCAGCCTTCAGAGGGGTGAAATTAGAGAATTTGCAGGTGAAATATAAGATTTTTCACCATAATGAGTAAGTTTACAAGGATTTTGGAGGAAACTATTAATAGATTAAGATAATATTATTAATTGCCTGCCTATTTATATAGTGCCTGCTGTTTATATACTGCTCCTCTATCTGTGCAGAATTTTTGAAGCAGAGGGATTTTTCTAAAGACTTTGGTTTTCTGTTGGTAGCCACTGGTAGAAATATCCTGATTGAGGAAATGCATAACTAAAGGGGAAAGGACTAATAATGATGAATGGGATGAGCAGACAGACTAAAACGTGATATTAAAACGGTTTGAAAGTACTTTGAGCTACAGGGGTTGCAGTTTACGTATGTTCCAGTAAGGACCTGGGAAAGGTATTTTTAAGTCAGTTATTTGGAAACTCAGAAGCTACAAACGTTAGTAATTAGGTTAACAACTTTGGAAGCAGTGAGACAAAGGAATCAAGGCTCAGACCAGATGACACGAGGTATTAATTAATAATTGTAAGAGGTGAGAGTTCCTGGAGGACTCGGTATGAGGCTGCTTCCAGTTTGACAGTGACTTGTTCCTGCCAGTGCATGTGTTTTCCAGGCAGTAACTGGTTTGGCAGGAAATAACTTCATTGCTGCTGTGAAAGACCAAGTGAAGCAAAACCCTGTTGTGCAGGATCTAACAGCTTAATGCCATGCAAAATTGGAAATGCAGAATTGTGCACTTCAGAATTTTTGAGTGGGGTTTTGTGGATTTTTTGGGGTGTTGGTTTGTTTGGGGTTTTTTTTGGTGGTGGTGGTGTTTGTGGTTTTTGGTGGTGGTGGTGGTGTGGGGTTTTCGTTTTTTTTGAAAAGCAAAAAACCCAGCAATCTCCAAAAAGTACTAATTTGATCTTACCATCTTAATAGCCTATAAAGGTTTATCTCCACAAGTAATATTTATTTCTCAAGTGAGGCTCTTTGTTTCCTTTGCGGTTTGGGGTTTTTTTTTGCTAGTTTTAGTACATCATGAGGCACTTCACCAGCTGAGGGCAATTTTTAGATGGCACTTTTTTGCATTTGGTGTGATTGCTTCTTGCCTGTTTTTGTCAGATGTCTGTGTGATGTATATTCATCTTTGATCAGATTTTCATACAAATCTGGATGGGAAATGGTAGATAGAATCAAACTGTTAAGTAGCCTGTAATAGTTGGGCCTTCATGTAATGAAAGAAGAATTTTTTTCATAATAAATGTGAAGCCTGTTAGCACAGAACAGGGATAATTACAAGTACAAAAGTGGGAGCTATATGAAGGAACAGCTGCAGCCACAATTTTGTAAAAAGCATGTTAAAGTCTATTATGTTCATCTAACATTACCTTTTTGTTGTAACTTCAATTGAGATGAAAAGTAGAAATAAAGATATATGTTGCCTAAAGCTGCTTATCACTATATGACAAGCTGTATCATCTATCTGCAGTTGGTATTTTATTAATCCTATTGAAGTTTATGCATTAAAAAAATAAATTTACATTTAAGCTCACAAGTAGGATGGAGCTTAAAAACAAAGCTGTAGTAGAACTGTATGAACCAGGATCTGGCTGTAATTACCTCTTAGTGGCAATCAGAAAAGAGATGTCTGAGTTCTTAATCTGGAGGGCTGAGCTGATGTGTATCCCGGGTTGGCCATTTTACCCCCACGCAGTGCAGCTGAGGAGGGGAGGCATTTTTGTAGTGGTGTGCTTAAAACTCTGTGTGTCTTGCAATTTCCAATGCTTATTTTCTTATTTATAGGCACCCATGGCATTGAATCTGTACGCTTCTTCTGTTAAATTCCCCTCCAGTAAATAAATTTGCTGTCATAGTTAAACACAGGATATGCTTTCTTAACACATTTTAGTCAGAGTTGTGTTTTGTTGTACTATGTTTAAGAATTTCTTCTGCATTCATACAGATCTGTACACAAGGTTACTCTGAACTCTTCATAGCAACGAATCAAATCAGATTGTCACATCCATGTGCTGCAGTGCTGTTAATACGAGTAATACTGGAGTGATGGAGGGTGCTTCATTTTCCAAAACACCATTACTTTCTCAAATGAATAATGTTAAACTAATATATTCCTTGTCAAAATGTCTTTGCATGTTATTTAGATGGTAATAGCGTGTTAGATTTATTTAACTGCGTGGGATGCTAAACCTCCTATAATTTGCATTTGAGAGGAAATGCATCGAAGGAATTAACATTTATGAAAGTTTTATAATCTTGCAGCTTACTGTCATTGCACTGATGCCAGTGTTCGCTGCGGCACGCGAACATCCCGCTCCTCTTAGCAGTGGATGTTTTAGTATGTTTTGTGAAATTGGATGCTGCTTGTCCTTAGAGAGCTTTAAAAATACCCTGATTTATTATTTTGGGTAAACTTTCTGTGTTGACTTCAACATTGGCTTTCTTCTTGCGCCGTTAGGTAGCAGTAAATGTAGACTGTATATCTTGGGCTCACTAATGGCTTTTCTTTGCCAAATGTAAGAAATCCAGATGTATTTCTGTTTGTTCAAAGCATGCAGTCACGGAAAACTTTCTTTCATAGTCATTTCAGAAGCATATATGGGTGTTTGTTTAAAAGAGGTTGTAGCCTCCTAAAGGAAAAAAGCCAGTAATGCATTTGAGAGGCAAGGACAGAAATCCTTTTCCAATCTGCATTTTTTTTTGTTTTTTCATTTTCTCATGCAAATTTTCTGCTAAAACTGTACAACTAGTTTAGGGTCACGCAACACTTGCAATTTCCCATTTGTACGGTGATCTTCTACCTAACCTATTTCTGGCAACTTCTCGGGCATCATTCTTGAAGCCAGCGTTTAGTTGTAGTGATACATACACACATCAGTCATAAACTAGGTGCAGCACATCCAAGCCACAAAAATATTTAATGCTTATAGCCCTGGGTTTCAAACCAGGGCTGCAACCCTGGTTTTCACATTTGTAAATGTGAAAGTGGGCTTGATGTAATTCAGTATGCAAAATCCAAGCTCACAAACAGAACTGGGATCCTGATTCAGAGATGCAAGCAGTTAGATTACTAGCAATAAAAAGCTGGGAATTTTAGTGTTAGATGCTCAGTATGAGGAAAAAATGACAGTAGAAATTTAAAGAAACTTTGTTATAGTGCTGCAAAGGGTAAAACAGTAGTGGAATGGCAGTCAACATGCTTATCAGGTGATACCACGAGAAGACCTTTTCTTTATGTTGTATCTCCTACTCAGTTCTAAGAGATGTTTATTAGAAGTTGTCATTTCTGTGTTGTTCCCTTTTCACCTGACTACATGCGGTAAGAATATTTTTTTTAATATTCTTTAAATTGTTAAGACATTTATGGAGAACAGTTTTTATTCTCAAAACTCCTCTGTGTCCAAACCAACATTTTGGAAAATACGCTTTCCACACCAGGTGCCTGTTGTAAATGCAATATCCTTTTGAGTTTAATCTAGAAGATGCTGCTGTCCTGCATTTGCTGTGGAGTGGCTGCGGTTAGCGTTTTCATGGTACGCTGTTTGTTACTCTGAGGTGGTCAAGGACCTTGCAATGAAAATCATTTACCATACCGCATGGGCTAGTTAAAAAACAGAACAAAACAAAGAAACCCCAAACCACCACACTAAAAAGAGCAATATAGTACTGTGTGATGTTTTTTATGTTAATGCTGTCTGTGTTTTTGTTTCAGGAAAGATGTTGGTTTAAGACGTTTTTTTCCGAAGAGTTTACTAGATTCAGTGAAGGTAATTACAGTTCCAGTCAATTGTGTACTACTTAAAAATAGCCAAGTGTCAGAAATATGAAAATTGCATTATCATTTTCCCTGTGTGGTCGTAAGGGAATTGCTGTGCAGTTCTGCTGTCTTGGTGAGAAAATGTCAGAGCTGCCTGTCAGATTGGTAGGGTATAAATTCCCATAGTCGAGGTGTGCAGCTGGCAGAACCAAGACAGCAGTGCTTTATGTGGTCTTGCTGAGCTACTCCAAGAGGGGTACACCTCTGCCTCCCAAACCTTGTGGACACATGTTTGAAACAAGTCCTCAGATCCCTGTAGTATCAAAATAACTTGCCCCCCTCAACCCTCCCAGAGAGAAATGAGACTTCTGGAGAAAGAGGTAAGGTGACATGTACGAAACCAGTATGTTTTTAGAGGTAACTCCGTAAAACATATTCTGCCTTCCTTGCTCAAGACTGTATCCGACTCATTCAGGGAAGATTTCCAGTAATTTTCATGACGTTAATCCCGGGTAAGGCTATAAACATTAGTCCAGTCTCACTTCCATTGAAGTCCCTACATTCCCAGAGTAAAAAATGCAAATTTTTCTTGACCATTCTGAAAAGGGGAGTAAGGAATGGTCACCAAGTATTTTTACAGCTATAGCCATCTTGATATGAACGTCTTAGTAAAATACCTCTTAATATTCATACGTGAAAGTGTAAATCACAAATTGGTATTTTAGAGCTGTATTTGGTAAGTAGTCAGGGTGTTATAACAGAATTCAGCTTCAGATTTTGAAAGTTTCTACAATGTAATTTAAATGGATAAAAAGAAAAAGTCTGTCTTGAAGGGGTTTTGTTTCAAAAGACTTTGGAAAAATCAGAACCTGACGAAGTCAAGTGGATTTAAGTAATCCCTCTGCATTTTAATTTAAGCAGTTATCTGAATCTGTATTCTCTGCTAATGGGAGAAATTGTGGTGAAAGGCTCCAGACATAAAGAATTAATAACTCTCTCAAAAATGGTATTACGGAGCCAAAAAACTGACCAACAAAGAAAACTGCTGTTTAGAAATCATGAAATGGAGAGAATAGCAGAAAGAAGTAGGAAGACTTGCCAGAAGGTGAAGCTGAGTAGAACCTTGCAAAGGCATGAAGAACAATTAGGACATAGAAGGGGAAATGGGTCTGGTTTTTAATGAAAATTAAATCCCTATTAAAACTATTTTAGGATTGGTTCAAAGGACTAAATGGCTCTTTGTGAAGACCAGTGATTTTGAACTGGCAGGCAAAGGAGGGCTCCTGATAGCCATGGAATATCAAATAAATTATTTCTGTCTGTTAGGGATGTAAAGAGTAGAGTGTAGTGCAGTGGTAATGAAATTTATTGACGTTACACGTTTAGGAGATGGCAGCTGTAGAGAGGATATCACTTTGTCTATTGGAAGAACAGAAGGCGGCAAAAATGAAAATCAGAATACTGAACAAACAGTGCCAAGTATGAGGTGATATACAGGGGTTTAAGAATCAAAAGTTCAGCTTTATTTGGGGAGCTCATTAAATAAATGAGAAGTCAGGGGTTTAAAGAAATCTGTGTATTAGGTGATCGCAGAGTGTCTTGTAAGACATAATGTAAAAGAAAGCAAGTGCTGTCCTGGAAGGTGTCTTGGGAGGTTTCTCCTGGAGGGAACATTAAAATCATCGCACAATGACTTTAGGAGCTCATGTGCTGCGAATAGTTCTGTTTATCTGTGTGTGAGAAAGACTAAGTCAGCCTAATTCAAATTCAGAGGAAAAGTTACTGACTCAACAGGCCTTCTGTTTTCATTACTTCATTAGTGAAGAATAAGGAGTTTCCCTGTGCTCAGCTTAGTAAATGGTGCCTTGAAGAGGACATGACTGCTAAGCTGTGCTCTCTGTATGTAGCTGTAGCAGGTGTGGGGGGGAAAATCTACTTATATGGAACCAGCCATTGGCGGGGGAATATGGGGAAATGGATGTAAGCCAGGTTGTCGTTAGTTTGCAAATTGGGAGTCTTCCCCATGTCGTGGTTTAACTCCGG
>NW_010252384.1:0-4099 GCF_000690775.1 Eurypyga helias
GACGCATGCGCAGTGCGGAGTGCTGCGCGCCGCCGTGTCCCGGAGGGCTGCTGCTCCGCGCCGTGTCCGCTGCTGCCCCGGGATTTGGGTAGGGGGTAAGGCAGCCGCACGGTCTCGCCACCCCTTCCCAGTGCATGCAAATCGGCAACATCCAGGGGAGGAGGTCAGCTGGGTGTAGCAAGCGTGCCTGAGAGTGCTGGTGAGCAACATGAACGTTTAAAGCCGGTGAAGCAAACAGACTGAAGGTACCTTAAGAGTACCTTAAGTAAGGGACAGTTAGTGCATCCACAAGTTAGTTACTTGAGAACTGAGGAAACAAAAACAGAGGAAAGACATCCTTGGGCACGCTGAAGCTACTTCTGTCCCTGCACACAAAATGTGAGCACCGACTAAACCAGGTGCTAATTAATTGGAACCTCCTCTGACCCTCCACAGGCCTTGCGCCGCTGGCACTGCTGCCCCACAGCATGAGAATCCCTTACGTCACTCCTGTCATGCTTGTCACCGAGGCATCCAGACACTACAGCGGGATCTGGGTATTTCCAGTGCTGGCACAGCAGCCTGCTGCCTTCTCCTCCTCTGGGACATCGGGGTCTTAAGGGATGTGAGTTCCTGATGCCTCACTTGGGCTTCCCTGCGAGTTCTTTGCTGTCACCATCTCCTCCTCGATTATGTGCAAGCGTCCTGTGGCCAGTCTGTGAGATACTTTCTGGTGAGTGCTCAGGGTGGGATTTGCTTGCCAGGAAAAAAAAAAAAAAGGCTTTAGAGGCAGCAAAACAGTGACTGCGGGAGTTGTTTTAAGGGTTGTCATAAATGCTTCTCTCAGCAGGTACCGCTTCCCTTAGAGAGGTGCTAGATGGTGGTTATAAATGTCACAGAATAGTTCAGTTGGAAGGGACCTACAATGATAATTGAGTCCAACTGCCTGACCAATTCAGGGCTGACCAAAGGTTAAAGCATGTTATTAAGGGCATTGTCCAAACGCCTCATAAACACAGACAGCCACGGGGCATCGACCACCTCTCCAGGAAGCCTGTTCCAGGGTTTGGGCAGCCTCTCGAAAGAAATGCTTCCTCCTGTCAAGTCTGATCCTCCCCTGATGCAGTTTTGAGCCATTCCCATGTGTCCTGTCCCTGGATCCCAGGGAGAAGAGCTCAGCACCTCGCGCTCCATGTCCCCTCCTCAGGAAGCTGCAGAGGACAATGAGGTCACCCCTCAGCCTCCTTCTCTCCAAACAAGAGAATCCCAGAGTCCTCAGCCGATTCGTGAGGACATGCCTTCCAGCCCCATCACCCCTTTGTTGCCCTCCTCTGGACAAGTTCAGGCACCTTAACGTCCTTTTCAAGCTGTGGGGGCCCAGCACTGCACACAGCGCTCAAGGTGAGGTCACACCAATACTGAATGCAGCAGGACAATCCCCATTCTTGACCAGCTGGTTCTTTCATGCCCAACAGGCTTTGGCTTGCCCTCTTGGCTGCCAGGATATACTGCTGGCTCCTACTGAGCCTGCTGCCAACCAGCACCCCGAGATCCCTTTCCACAGGGCTGTTCTCCAGCCACTTTCCAGGTTTAGACTTGTGCCTGGCGTTACTCCATCCCAGGTGCAGAATCGGGCATTTGTTCTTGTTAATTTTCATACTGTTGATGATTGCCCAATTCTCCAATCTATCTAGATCCCTCTGCAAGGCCTCATGGCTCTCAAGAGAGCCAACAGCACCTCCCAGTTTGGTATTGTCAGTTAACTTGCTAATAGTACATTCGACTTGTGCATTGAGATCATTGATAAATCTATTGAACAGAACTGGCCCTAGGATTGTGCCCTGAGAAACACCACTGGTGACTGGTTGCCAGGCAGATGTAGTACCACTGGCTCTGGATGTTAGGCCAGGGACCTGAGGACCACAAATATTAACTGTCTGCGATGGACATGAATTAGTGACCTCAGCGTTGCAGGTAGATTCTGTGGAAGTGCAGCTTAGTGCAACCATATGGATTGATTCCTGGACCTGGATCAAGATGATATCAAAGACTTAATTTAGTTATTATATTAATATGATTTTTTTTTTTAATGTATATGATGACTGTGCTTTCATCCGTCAGTGTGCACGCTAGGAGGAGATATCCCCCATGCACCCAGCGCTGCAATAAACCGATGTCAGCTTTCTAAACTACCATTTCATTTGGAGAGTTTTCTTGGCTACAATTTTCAGTAACAGAATTTGGCGACCCAGGTGGGACAAGCTCTCTGGAGTTTCAACAGACCAGAGGAATCATGAGGACTCCAGTGCCCACCTCAGTATTTTCGGAGAAGCCCTCCAATCCCTGGTCAGTTGAGTTTCTGCAACAGCTATCTAGGAGATTAACGACATTGGTTCTAACTATTGGTTGCTTACAAGTCAGTCATATCTGAATTAAGTACGTGTTGTTGAGCCATTGGTATCGGTATTGGAGCTTGTAGCGCACAGTTGTGTAATCCGTATGCTACTACAGGGATGCCTGGAGTCTGGATTTTGTTTGGGTGTTCATGGTAATTTTGAAACTTTGTAAAATAGGAACTGGACAGCCTACTGAAGGGGGAATTCTTAAGTGCTCTCCCTTGGGTTATATATTGAAACACGCTGCAAGTTTGGGGGCAACCCCCTCACTTGAAAAGATTGATAGAATATTGTAATCACTGGTGACCCTTGTATAACTTAAATGATCAGGATATATGGCCCAGGAATGAAAGTATAAACTATAATACAGTGTTGCATTTAATGTTGTTTTGTAGATGTGAAAGAAATGGGGTGAGATGCCATATGTGAGGTGAGAGTCTATTTGCCAAATCCCAGAAACCAAAACTCAAATCTAAACATTAGAGCATTTCTCAGAATGGCTGGATGGTGTCTTCTGTGGATAATGAATTTTGGACTCACTGTCATGTATAAAGCAATGCAACGGGAAGGAAACCTCCTTGTTTGGACTCAGGAGTGCAGATACGTGTTTACAAAATTGAAACAGACCTCAACAAGTGGTCTGGCTCTAGGCCTCTTGAATTTAGAAAAAAACATTTGAACTATGCATAGAATCACAGCATGGTTTGAGTTGGAAGGGACTTTAAAAATCATCTAGTTCCAACCCCCTGCCATGGGCAGGGACCCCTTCCACTAGACCAGGTTGCTCCAAGCCTCATCCAGCCTGGCCTTGGACTCTTCCAGGGATGGGGCATCCACAGCTTCTCTGGGCAACCTGTCCCAGTGCTTCCTCACTCTCTGCGGGAAGAACTTCTTCCTGATATCCAATCTAAACCTCCCCACTTTCAATTTAAATCCATTACCCCTTGTCCTGTCACTACAGGCCCTTGTAAAAAGTCCCCCCCAGCTTCTCTGTAGCCCCGTCAGGTACTGGAAGGCACTTACCCTAACCCTAACCTCATCCACCTGTTCTTTCAGGACCCACAGATATATTCCATCAGGTCCCATGGACTTGTGAACCTTCAGGTTCCTCAGGCATTAACCAGGGGCAGCTCTCCATTCTCCCAGTCCCTGCCCTTGCCTTCTGTGACTGGGGGGATATGAAGTGACATGTGAAGACTGAGGCAAAAAAAGCATTGAGTAACTCGGCCTTCTCCATGTCCTGGGAAACCAGCTCTTCCATTTCCTTCCACAGAGGGCCCACATTTTCTCTGATCTTCCTTTTATGCCCTGTGTACCTATAGCAGCCCTTCTTGTTGTCCTTGATGTCCCTGGTCAGGTTTAATTCCATCAGGGCTTTAGCTTTCCTAACGTGATCCCTGGCTTCTTGGACAACTTCCTTGTAATCATTTGTACATAAAAGGCTACATATTGCCTTAGAAGTGTTGGCCCAGATATTAGGATCATGGAAAAGACCTGTGGGGTACTTTTCAAAACAATTAGATAGTGTCAGCAAAGTTCGGCCAGCAAATCTCAAAGCAGTGGTGGCTATGGTAATGCTGATCCAAGAGGCCCAAAATTTGATTATTGGGAAAAAATTAACTGTATTTAAGCACCACACAGTTACAGCAGTTCTAGAACAAAAAAAGAGGACACTGGACTTCTTATATCACTAAGCTGGTGATATAAAAAGGCCTGAATCATAG
>NW_010252385.1:0-1260 GCF_000690775.1 Eurypyga helias
GGTGCAGCCGGGACACCTTGCCACGGCCAGGGTCACCATGCCATTCCAAGGATTACTGTGTTATGGCCACGGTCACCGTGCCACTTCTGGAGATAGCGTGCTACAGCCAGGGGGTATGGTGTTGTTGCAAGGGTCACCGTGCCACGCCAGCATCACCCCGTGCCACACCCCTGTGCTACGGCCACATGGTACCCGAGCTGACAGCAGGAGGGAGATGCGGTGGCCCAGAGCGTAGGGAGGTCACCACGCTGCTCAGACCATCTCTGCTGCAGGTGAACACCTCGCTTCCCCCGAGATAAACAGCCTTTCCCCTGCTGATGGCGGGGACACGCCAATGCAACACCAGAAATGGCTGCTGTCGCCTCTTCTGGGAAGCAAGAGCAGCCGGCGGCACCGTCTGGGTGATGGCAGGGCTTTCTGACCTCCGGCACGCGCCAGGATCTCTGCTGGCAGCTTGCTCGAGGCCTTGGGTCGAGCGCAAGCTCCCCGCGTGGCGCAGGAAACGGTCGGCGGCTGCTTCGCAGCGAGGCACATCGTTACGCACCCGGTAGCTGGTGCAAGAAAAGGGAAGTGAAGGCTGATGGGGCGGAAGCTCTTGCTTTCCTCGTGCAGGGAAGGAGGCACCCGGCGCTGCCATGGGACAGGAGGAGGCCAAGCCCTGTCCCCTCCCCAGGGACAGAAGGAATGAAGAAAAAGAGAGGAACCTTATGGAGGGAAACCCTCAGTTACTGCAAAGGGAGTTCCCCCCTGTTGCTCCAGGACCATCTCCTGAATTAGTTTTTGTAGCACCGTGATGATGATCCTGGTTCCATAGATACCGATGCCATGACAACTCTGACATCATCTCTGCTTCGGACGGGAACTGCAGGGAAAGTCGTAGGGAGGAGTAGGCACGCATTGCTGGCACAGGGAGCAGGCCTCTGCTCGGGGCTGGGGGCTTCTCCTGGCTCCACCACCAGCCCTCCTCCTGACCCGCTGTCCCTTCAGCTCCGTTGCCCTGTGCAGGGGCCGATGCCGTGGGATCACCCGTGTGTAGCAGGTGTGTTAAGCCCCTTACAAAATGCTGTAGCCCAGCGCAGGGCTCCCGCACGCTGGGCCCCATCTCTGGCTCGCTTTGGCCTTGCGCAGCTTTGTCGGTCTGTTCTCCCTGGCAGGTGGAATCGGGATTTAACTGTGAAAGCTCATGATGATGCCACTTGGTTTTTCTCAATTACAGGTGAGTCATCATCTCTCCAGAGCTATTTCTGACTCTCAGCAGGA
>NW_010252385.1:1282-9045 GCF_000690775.1 Eurypyga helias
CTCAGTAGAAATCACATTTTACTAAGCAAACCCCAGAAATGGCTACAAAGAGAACGCCAAGTCAGTCCCTCCTGCCTTCTTCTGGCAGGATGTCTCAGGGAGCTGGCCACAGATTGCATCCCAGGGTCACGAGCATCGCCAGCTCATCCCTGAATTGCAGGTTAAGAGCAAAGGCCGTGTTAACTTCAACGGATTCTCATAGGTGAGATTTTCAAACTGCCTCAGCAATTCAGAAGCAGCTGCTTCAGTGTCCCCACAAATCATTTTCACGCTTTGAGAACAAACCATCCCATATCTCAGCCCTGAGTTACGTACAAGGCAAGGGCACCAGCTCCCCGAGGGTGGTCAGTGCCAGCCCCTGGCCGAGCTGGGCTTAGCTCACCCCACCAGAGGGTGGGCAGACCCTCAAAAAAACAACGGCGTTGAGGAAACTGTGCAAAGGGGTATGTGCAGGGGAGCAGCGTGCTCCCATGGTTCCGCACAGGGAATCAAACAGACCTCTGGGGTCCGCTTGTGGCTTCCTGGTGATATTGAAAAAGACATTTCAATCCTCCTGGGTCTCTGCCCCCCTTTCTAAAACATCTTGCTCAGCTTATCTGTCCTGACTGGGACAGAGTGCCGGGTTTGGCTGAGACAGTTAATTCTCTTCGCAGTAGCTAGTATGAGGCTGTGTTTGGGATCTGTGCTGAGAACGGTCATCACGCTGATGTTTTAGCTGTTGCCAAGCAATGCTTACACACTAAGCCAAGGTTGTTTTCAGTTTCTCATACTGCCCTTGCTCTCCCAGCTTCTTCTCTACAAGAAGCTGGAGGAGACGCAGCCCGGACAGCTGACCCAAAGCACATTTCGTGCCGTAAAGTGTCATGCTCAGTATATAAGGTAAGGGAGCTGGCCGGGGGGAGAATCGCTGCTGGGGGACGGGCTATTGATCACCGGGTGGTGAGCAATTGTCATATCGTTCATCACTTGCTTTTGTATATTCCTTTATCAATAATATTATTATTCCTTTCTCTTTGCTGTCCTATTAAACTGCTTTTATCTCAACCCACGAGGGGTTTTTTCCTCTCTGCCCTTCCCACCCTGGGGTGTGCGAGCGAGCCACTGCCTGGTACATAGTTACCATGTGGGACTAAACCACCACAGACAGGGACTGTCTGTCCAAAATACGCCTGATACTGTAGAACAAATTGTAACCGTTTCCACGCTTCATAGACTTCAGGGCATGACCGTGATGCACCAGGAAAGATCCCCACGGAAATCCCTGCTTCTAAACTTGTCCTCTTTCTTTGAGGTTCACCTCTCCAACTCTGGCTGTGTGCAGTACGTTTTACAATCATTTTTCACGGCAAGTTGCGCTAGCTTTTGTCCCCTGCCACAGCGCAGATAAAGCTCAGTCGCTATCTCTAGCCTACTGCAAACTGTATTTCTGTTTCACTTCCTATTGCTGCAAATAAGCCAACAGATACGCAGAGCCAGCCAATAGTGGGAAGGGATATTGCATCCTGAACATATTCCCATCAAATGTGGGATGACAGCAGCATTTGGACATGGAACTTTCCAGAGCACTTGTTCAGTTTGAACAAGTTCTGTCTGCATTTACCATTCCCCCCAGATTTCAGTGATGGGGAACAAACAGCAGCATATGGACAAGTTCCTGAGATCTGTCTGTGTTTGGATTTTACGTGAGTTTAATTAAGGGTGGGAGAAAACATGGGCTGGCTTCATGCACCTTGTAGTATGTAACTTCTTAATCTGGGTCTCCAACACAAGAAATCGATAAGGTTTTTCCCCAGGGGTAAGTACATGGATATGACAAATGTGAGGAGACGGGACATGGGGCTTTCTCCTTCCAAGCCTGTTTGACTCAGCCCAATCCATTGATTTCAACTACCTCTACAGAGAGCAGTGATGTTTTTCAAGGGCATGTGGCTGAGCGTAAGCCCTTTATGGAAGGTTACCAAGTTACCTGTTGTCAGCTGAAGGACTGTAAGTGATGCTAGCGTCGCTCTGCGAAGCAGAACGCATTTGCAAAGTCTCCAAGCAGATGGCTGAGGCTCTCTACCCTGCTTCACAAGCCCAGCACGGGGTTTGGGACCTGGCCCATAGGAGGCCAGACGTGAAAAAGAAGAGTTAATATGATTCCTTTGGCAGGACTGACCATGTTTTCTCTGTGGCAGAGGGCAGCGGTGGGACGTTCCCAATTTGGCAGGCAAAACAATCAGCCGCACTTTCTACTTAACATCTCTAAAATAAAATAGTGATGTGAAACAGCCCTGCTCTCAGAACAGCTTTGACAACTTATTTATAAAGAAGCTGCCTCAGGCCTGTGGCCCGGGGGAGCTAGCCAGGCCCCAGCCAGGGTTTACAGCCCACCTACTTCAGCTGCTCCGCGAGGTCCAACACCCTTTCGCAGGGGCATGGGTGGAAAAAAGGCTTGCCCTTCACATTCCTGGGGCAGCACGCTTGAAGCAGTACTTTGATATATGTCCATTTACTTGTTACTCTGCAGTGGTTATTTTTAGTTTGGCCAATATTGCTTTCAGCCATTAGCCTCTAAAAAAAACAGGAGATGGAAATAATGAGAGGTGCTTAGAAATTCATAGTGCCCAGTAGCAGAGAGAACGGACTTCACGACTAGCAATACCTTAGAACACTATCACTAGAGAGCTACTTAATGCCCTCCACCCCAAGAGATCCAGAAATATCTGGAAGACCATTTATTAGCTGATTACTCACTCCCGAAACACAGCCGTCTCTCAGGTGGGATTCAGCAGTCACTGTGCAAGTACAAACGCAAGATAAGCATGCTAGAAAAAACCACACAGAAAGCCTTCCTAACTGAAATTGCCAGGGGAAGATTTGGATAACAGAATTCAATTGAGATCGCGTTTGTTTCGACCAGATGAGTTAATATCTCAGGACTTGCATAAAAACCAAACCGAACAAAAACCCCAAAGGGTTTCAAAACGCTTCCCAGTTGTGCAACTGCAGGCTCGACATCTCACCAAGCAGCTTATTCTTTGCTTCCTCCCAAAATATTTCATCAAAATGAAAAGTCTGGGGGTTTCGGCAAAGCAGTAATCTAATCCGACTCAGCCCCTGGGCTGAGCTCTGCTACACGAAGGTGCACAGCCCTTTGGGAGGGGCTGGATAAGATCCCTCAGCTGTTTTCCAAACTGACCTCCTTAGAACTGCAACAAGAAGTCACATCATGCAGGGCCTGACTGAGGAGTTGACTTGGGCGCTTGTCACCCGCTACCTGCACGGTGCTGCAGCGAAGTGGGTACAACACGAGCAGAGCTGACAGCTACAAGGACACAGGGCAGCCCCGGAGCAGCTCAAGCCATGCTCTGACATGCAGATCTTCTACAATTCATTTGAGCTACATCAAGTTTTGCTGCCAAAGGAGCTCTCCCAGCTCAGTCCTTTTGTGATTATCGTTTTTGCTCGTGTCACACCACAACGCAAGATCCACAGCGCAGGTTCTGAGGGAAAGAAGGGCCGCGACGTTTGCGTAGCGAATGTGGTATCTGCAGTGACATGCTGAGGATCAGAAACGCCTTGTTTCTTAACCAAATATCACCGATACCAAACAGGTCCTCAGATTCAAAAGAAAGATGGCACCTGACATACAGAGGATTTGTGGGACGCATTGAGATGAGTGATTTTAGTGTTGTGAACAATCTCGGGCCCAGGGCTGTGCAGTGCACACACATTAAAACAGCCCCCCCAAGACAGATTGTCATCTAAATAGGAAATGCAGGCAAAGGCTGGTGAAACCACTATTTTTATCCCCGTTTTGCAGAAGTGGAAGTGTGGCTGCAAAAGATGTAAGTGACTTACCTGGAGCCTAGCAAGCAGCTTAGGACTAAGAACTGAGTTTTGATCTCTTGAGTCTCTAGCCACACACTCTAGGCACATAGGCCTTGTTTTACATACCCTGCATAACTTTTACCCCATCTAAGAAGCACGACATGAGGCACAGTCACAGAATCCACTTTTTCACACTATGGTAGCTCAGGCCAGACATCAGGGATAGAAGCAGCAGGGAAAGCCCAGCTTTGCCTGACCATAGTAGGCATTTGAAAGGAAAGTCCCGGTACTAGGACTTGAGTTTAGACCTAAAGCCTGGTGTTCTGGGGAAAAAAAAGGAAGCTTTGAGGGAGTGCATGAAATAACTGATCTCTTTCCCATTGCAGACACCAAGCAGCTAACTCAGCTGTTTTCTTCCTCACAGATCTGCTGATTCAAAGCCAGGCTCCCATGGAACTCCGTGGGAGTTCTTCCTACCTCTCATGAAATAGCTGCTTGGTGTCTACAATGGGAAAGAGATCAGTTAACTCAGCTGTTTTCTTCCTCACAGATCTGCTGATTCAAAGCCAGGCTCCCATGGAACTCCGTGGGAGTTCTTCCTACCTCTTCCCATGCAAAAAGATTGGGCTGCATCCCTGCATCTCAAAGGGAACAGCTTTGCTGGAGTCATGACTGTCTTGTGATCTTCCTTCCAAATCCTTTTTCCTCCATAAAACACCCAGAGCAGAGGCCAGCTAAGTTTGATAATTATACAAGAGGCATTGCACATGAGTTTGAAAATTAACTGAAGTCACCAAAACCTTCCAAAACGGCAGGAAAGGGACTAACATGAGGTAAAATATTTGATATCTGGGGCAGTCTGCTATTCCAGGGAAGCATAAGAGGAAATATATCCTTTGTTGCCCTCTACTGTTGGCTTGGTTAAGAAGCAAAGCAAAATCCCCTGTAGCTTCACCCCTATGAAGCACATTGCAGTAACAAACAGAAGCCAAGAAACACGATGTGATATATGGGGAAAGAAAACCTGGGACCAGGAACAGGCTTCTGCATTAGGAGTGCTCAAAGGGAAAACAAACAGCCTGCACCAGCACAAGACACAGAAGCAGAGGGCATGAAGGGACTGCCAACTGCCACCACCTCTCAGCTCCCACCGCCGTGAATTGACTGTGCATCAGTGCAGACACGCCGGAACCGGCTGTCAGCCAGCTTGGAAGCATCATGTTGTTGTGTACGCCTCCCCACAGGATGCGAGACTTGCCCAGGTCAGTGGTCCAACTGACCTCAACCCTGCCCCATCCCCTCAAACAGTCTCAGACATTCTAACCGCCGATTTACCTACCTGCTGTGGTTTTGCTTTACTTGTTTTATTCTATTTCCTATTAGCCTACAAAACGAAGAGCTGACTTCACACAGCCTTGGTGGCAATTTCTACTGAAGTGTTTATTCCCAACTACACAGAACACCGAATGGTCTTCATCATTCAGACAAAAAACCTGGCCAGCCACTCCAGGAATGGAAAAATAAAACCAATGCTGATAGGAAGGGGTGAAAAAACCCAAAACCTAACCCCTCCCCCATCCAAGCCTGTAAAACTCCAGTGGTGAGAAATACCACACGCTGCCTGTAACAGGCTGGAGCAAGACACACGCAGCAAAGCGACTCTGGGGAATCTTACTGTCAACAGGAGACTGCATACACCCAGCGCACTGCAAAGGAACAGCTAATCCCTGGAAAAATGTTAAAGACACAGCGGTGCTTCCGCCAACATCCCCACTCGTTACTTGCTCAAACAACTCCACCTCCCATTCATGAAGCAGCCAATTCCCTCGAGGGTTTCCGGGAAGCGGAAAGGTTAGCCATGTGCCCGTCACATAGGAGCACCTCCTGAGTAAGATCCCACAGACTCCACAAGCACCTGCTCCCGACTGTCCTTGGTCTTACAAAGGCTGCTCGTAGCAGTAGGAAGCAGCTTCCCTTTCTGGTGAAGGTGATGGGATGACCACGGTGAACACGCAGTTAACGAACCCTGCCCTTGCGTGGGTAACAACCCCTCTGCCCCCCTGCTCCAATTCAGCAAGGTCTGAGCTACTCCCAACTACAAAGCTACCCGTAACGCTGTTCGAAACACGACACAAAAATCACTTGAACCCCATAAAAATATCCTCACATAAAACCTGACCTGATGGCAAGGCCCTGCTGTACAAAGTCACTGCGTTTCTGCAGCTTCTTGGCCAGCTACGGCCTCACGTCCTGTGGTCAGCACACCCCCACAATCACCCAGCCTCCGCCGAGCACACAAGCGCAGGCAGTAATTCAGCACGCAGAAGGTTAGCCGCACCGGCACGATGTGATGCCTTTTCCTCAGGTCTCCGCAGTAGGGAAGCCAGAAATTAACTCAGTTGCTTTATTATTTTCACATCAACAGGAAATATAATTTCAATACAGACATTTTTAAAACTAGATTTAATCAAGTGCATTTAGAAGAGAATTCACAATTTTCTGTGCACAAATACAAGCATCTTCAATAGCAATTCCTTACAGAAGATTAAAACTTGAGATGTGGTACAAGTAAGCAGCAAAAAAAACCACTCCCTCCCCACAGTCAAGTCCCCAGAGCTGATCTAACGCCTGAGAAGCACCTAAGTCAAAGCCCTCCTGCGAAGCCACAAACAGGAGAGAGCACAGCGCAGGCATCTGTTTTACCAAACGGCCACTTAGCAAAGTCACAAACTGCCCTAAGAACATCGAGGCAGCTTCAGCTGGTGGCCTCGTCGTTAGGAAGCATTTGCCAAAGACGCTGGCTTCAGCTGTAAGGCTCTTCCCCTACCCCTGCATCGCTGCCAGGACAGACCAGCTCATGCTGGCAGAAGGGCCTTTTCCTTCTGCACACCTCTACCACGTCCCTGAACAACACGAGGTGACAAAAATTTTACATTGCCACAGCTGCTCCTCCTGATTTTGAGCAGGACACAAGTTTATCTTCCTCTCCACACTCTTCAGATGCGGAGAGATGCTGCAGTATGGTGGAAGGTGACCATGCACCTTGCAGCACAGGACAGCAGCGCTCTGGGACTTGGCTGCAGAGATCACGTGCAACTCGGCCTGGCCCACTCTCAGCAGGAAGGTAACAAAGGATGCGACCGGTGTTTTACCAACCTGCTCTTTACCTTGAGGGAAATTAGGAAGAAATCTCCTCATCTGCTCTGTGGGCGATGAAACTGTCAGAGGGAATGATCGAGGGCTGGAAGAACAGTAAATCCTTCCTGTCGCACAAGCGTGTCTGGAAGAAACTGCCTGTGCACACCCCCAGCTGCTAAAGCTGTCCTGACGGAGCGGGGTAACGGGGTCATGCCTGGCAACGCGCGAGGGCTGCAGCCTTTTCCTTGGTCCTCTCTCCACTACTGGACACCAATCCCCAAAATGAAGCACATTGGTCAGGTGGTTTTTTTCAGTAATAAACTCAAAAAGAAAAGGCTGGAACCTGTTTGTTTTACGAACCTGAACATGCTGACAGGGAAATGTTTGAACGCTTCTAATAACCTGAGTGATACCTTCAAGGCTTAAGCCAGACTGCATACCTCACAGAGTTCCTTATCATCACTTCTGTTAGCTTTGCGTTTAGGAACATTACATAAAATCTTCAAGAATAATGAGTCCATAAAATTTGTCTCATGCTGTTTGAATAGGTCCAACTTGAAAGAACTTAAATACACCATAAAACACTAAAATGTAAGTTCTCAGTGTTTAGAAAAGCAGTAAGGAGCCTCGCGCACACAGGTCTGAAGATCAAAGTTCCTAGATAGGAGCTGTCACCACTCTAACACTATTATAAAGGTACCATCAGCATTTCCAGGTAACGCACGCTCTATCAGCGAGAGTAAATTTACAAATGTACCGGAGCGCATAAAATAAGGAAGCTCAGTGAAACACCCAAGAAAACCTCAGCAGGA
>NW_010252385.1:9076-11907 GCF_000690775.1 Eurypyga helias
GAACCTGCTCTTGACATGACCTGTGCAAACCCTTCACAGACAGAAATGCAGCAAGGGCAGGGTATCACTACCTACTTCAAGAACTTGAAATGACTTTTGACTTTTCTTGGTAAACTGTCTCTTTTTTGTAGAGATGAGTGTTTATCTGCATCATGGTGTAAATAATCTATGCTGCTCCTTCACTTGAATCAGAAATTCACATTTATGTATCAACACACTGACGCAGCACAGCTGACCTAGGAAGCCTACCCACAGTGTGGATTCTGAGCGGTTTCTGCAGAGGAAATCTACCCCAGGGACTCCTCGGAGCAGCATAAAGCTGACATCACAGTCTTAGGCAGGACTCAAATACTGCAGGGGGCTTGTGAAGTCCTTCTGCTCCAGAGAGAATTTTAGCTAGGGGGTAACACCAGAGTATCAACCAGGTCAGTAAGTACCAATCAAGAATTGCAAAACACACGTGCCATCTCAGAAACACTGTATGCTAAACGAAGCTGAAGATGCTTCGTTACAGATACCAGCCTCAAGCTGTTTTCACGACTGACAGAAGTTCACAACAGGGATGAAGAGGTTACCTGCTTTAAGGAGTTCAGTAGAACATAGCGTCATACCACTTCTGGATCCAAGGAAAACCAGCAATCCATTTAAAATATTTCAATTTCACCCAGTCGATACTTCATTCCATTAATCAGATGACTTTTTCTGTCTTGCTTTAGTTTCCCTTTCTACACTCTCCTCGTACGTGAAACACAAAACCAAAGTGAGAAATCTGGGCTCCCTGATTGCAGTATTTAAATTAAATGCACCCGCCTGCAGGCTTTTTATCAACGGAACTGGACGCAAGTTTTGCAACAAGCATTGGAGATCTCAGAAAGGGATCCAGGGGTACAGACTAGGCACGAAACACAGCAAGAGTTTGCTCCATAACAACAGAAATGAAAATTACAACTCATCAGATGCCTTTGCTGGAACATCAGGATAAAGCCTGCAGATAAACACAAACTGCCACAGGGCAGCCCTCTACAACTGTTCTCAGGGAAACAGAATTCTGGTCCAAGAAATAAGCAATTGCCTTTACAATAAGGAAACTTCGTAATGAAAGAGTCTCCATGAGGGCATCAGCGACAGCTTCACAGGTTTCTGGCCATTCCTGTGTTGAACGCAAGGCCTCAGTCCCAGGGGTAACACATTTGTGTAATCATTCATCAAAATATGATTAGGGTAAGATTTTCAAATATACTTTTAGGATCGGTTTACCTTTATTTCTACAAGCCATAGCAGTCACGCACAAGCACACCCAGTTATTTACTCGTACGTCTCCCTGTAGCAACTTGCCACCACACCAAATCCGTCTGTTAGATTTCCAAAGCAGCCCCTACAGATTAATCACAACTACCGTCTTTCCAACCATCTCGCCAGCGCTCATCCACACGAGAGCAGTCAAATTCAGATTTCCCCAGTTTCCTGTTCACTTCGTTATGAAGAAGACACAACCACTGGGAGAAGTTGTTTCTGTTGCTCGTATCAGGCTGGTTTGTACGTAATCTGCAAACGGGGAAGAGAAAACACATGCTACTTCTTCACAGTCACCAACTCCAGTAGCCAAAGCAGGCAGACAGCACACAGACAGCCAGGGTCACCTTTTCTGCTACTGCAAGATGAGACCCAAGAGACCCCAGGAGAGAGCACACAGAGATCTGTAATTATCAGAGGCCAAACCTTCACTATAAAATACTGGTGGCTTCAACTGGCTTGGTTCCATTCAGTGCCTAGTTCTGTCAACCGGAAACGACACAGGACTCACACAACTTGTCTATACTAAAAAGCAAGAAGTACTTGAGCTCACGAAAACACCAAATTAAAAAAAAACCTAGAATAATAAATCCAAAATGCTGAGCAGTTGTTTGCCACATGATGCCTGCTGAGGCAGTGATTAGGTTTCAAAGGGTTTTTTTGTGTGTTCATCATCAAGAAGAGTTGAAACTTTCGGGAAACAAGTTGACACTAACAGGAGTAGCAGACTTTATCAAATATCACAGCCCATTTCAGTCTTTGCCAGAGGCTGGCAGTAAAGGGGATTTTCTGGGGTAGAAGAACATTGAAAGCCTAAAAGCCAAGTTATTTCAAGTCCCAGTCTAATTCCACAACTGAGCACAAATCCAGTTTGAACCAGAATATCCCAAACTCGCCTCAGGGAAGCCTTGGAGGCAGCACACAACCTAACAGCATGAGAAAGGTATTTGTTTTCTGAGTAAGCGTATCTGATTTATGCAATAATGCAAGGAAACAACTTCAGGAAGAACGGATATGCAAATAGCTGTTGCTGCCCAGCATTCCAGGTTAGCCTCTTTAGCAGCTGCCACCAAAAAAACCCCGATGAAACAGCTCACCTTTCCCTCAGATCCTCAGCGCAGTGCTCGCAGGGGTAAAACTTGGAGAAGAGGTTGATGAACTCCCTCATTTCCTTCTGCTGGGCACCGGTGGGGTGGTCGGGGTAGTAAGCCGCCATGGTGTGCAGGAACGCCCAGGTGTTGCGGCCCAGCTGCTCGCTGTCGAGGGGACAGTTTGGCGGTGGCTCTTTCTCCTCCGCCAGCGTCGGGTCCTGGAGCAGGAAAGATGGTTGTGAGGGGACACTGGTGCTTAGTGGAGAAATAGCCCCTCAGTGATGGGGTGGGAGAAGGAGAGGGGGAAATAGGGCTTCACACCCTCTGTGGGGGATGACAGCGCTCCCCTTCACAGCCGGTGGGGAGGGATGGAGGCCCCCTTCCCACTCCCACAGAGGGGAAACCCTACCCCCGGCCCCTTCAGACCCCGCAGAGGGGGACACACAG
>NW_010252386.1:0-587 GCF_000690775.1 Eurypyga helias
CGGATAGTCCTGCTGCAGCGCAGCGCCCGGAGCCGGAGGGAGCAACCACGGGTGCTCAGGCTCGCTCCCAGGAGCTCGCAGCACGGACAGGAGTGCGCGGTGACCCCACGCTCACCCTGCTTCCACCGGCCTTGCTTCGTTACATTATTTAGGTCCCTGCTTCACTAATTGGCTGGGACGCGGCGGCGGCAGCGCGTGGTTGTAAGATATTGATGAGGAAGCGGAGCTGCGCGCAGCTCTCCGGAGCAGGGATTGCTCTCCTCCTTCCCCAGACAGGAGGAACGCCCGCTGCACGGTGCCTGCTGGCGTGATGCGCTTAGAGGTCGGCAGCTTGAGAGCACACGAAAATATTAATTACCGACTCCCTTTACAGCCTGCTCTGATGAAGGATTCATAGGTATTAATGAGCTTTCCTGCAGAAACTGAAGTGGATCTCATGAGTTCCTCAGTCTTGTTCCATGATCACAGAACCAGGGAATGGTTTGGGTGGGAAAGGACCTCAAAGCCCACCCAGTGCCACCCCCTGCCATGGGCAGGGACACCTTCCATAGCCCAGGTTGCTCCCAGCCTCATCCAGCCTGGCCTTG
>NW_010252386.1:849-1052 GCF_000690775.1 Eurypyga helias
CGGCGCCGGCTCCCTGGTAGCACATCCCTTCCCGGGCGGAGGCTGCTGACCGCGTGTGTTCTGCTGGTGCCAGAGATGGGAATCGCAGGGCGAACCCTCGAAGGGGCGAAGGTGCTGCCGGCTCATCGCAGCGGGATGGGGCTCTCCCGTCTGGGGATGGGCCCGGGGGGCGGCTGTGTGCAAGCAGCATGCTCGTTGGCAGC
>NW_010252386.1:1597-2102 GCF_000690775.1 Eurypyga helias
CACGATGTTCTTGGCACGGAGACGTCCGCGAGTGGCACCGTTCCTGCCCCGCGCGCTCCCAGCCCCTGGCTCCTCCGCGCCTCCCACTCACCTGGGTCGTTTTGCCTGAAATCTTCATCCCTCGGGATGAGCCAAAGCTCGCCCGGCAAACCAGGATGGGGTGTGCAGGCGACGAGGGGCCGGAGCTCCTGCTCCAGGGCCTGGGGTTTAGCTGGAAGCCAGGTCCGGCTGTAGAGGCACGAGCCAAGCCTGGAACGCGTCAGGAGACCGTGGGGGAAGGCGAGTGGCTGCGTGATGGATTCGTGCAACGTAGGGGGGTTTTCTGATTAAAAAAATGATTGAAAAAGGTAATTAGAATCATAGAATCACTAGGTTGGAAAAGACCTTAGAGATCATCCAGTCCAACAGTATCTGTCCACCACTAAACCCTATCTCTCAGCACTTCATCCACCCGTCTCTTAAACACATCCAGGGATGGTGACTCCACCACCTCCCTGGGCAGCCT
>NW_010252387.1:0-441 GCF_000690775.1 Eurypyga helias
CCCGGTCCACCGCCCCTCCTCCGCCTCCCCCTTTCCGGCCGAGCCACGAGCCCCCGCGCCGGCCCAGCAGGACCCCAGGGACCGCGGTGGGGTGGGTGTCCCACCCGCACCCCCCTTTAGGCACACGCTGCTCACGCTGCTGCGGGACGAGGGGCCGCGGGGCAGAGGATGCTGTGCCACCGCATCACCCCGGGAAGGGCTTCTCCTGCAGCACCAGCACCTTCACTGTCCCGTTCTGTTCGTTTCTGGAAACCATCCAGGGTTTTAATCAGCTCTTAACCATTCCCTCTCCATTCCACACTATCCAAGGAATCTATCATACCGCTTTCACGTCCATCCCACAGGCTGCACCCAGCGCTGCTAGGGCTCAGGACAGACCTTCCCAGCACGTCCCATTCAGGACTGAGTTCACCAGGAAAAGGCTGGGGGCTGCGGGGGGGG
>NW_010252387.1:479-1289 GCF_000690775.1 Eurypyga helias
CCCATCTGTTCCAGGCTGGCAGGATGCGGTCCCGGGCAGCTCCTGGGACTTAGGGTAGTAATTAGCAATCTGTTGTACCTGAGCCTCAGGGTGAGGGGGTAGGGCGAGCCACCCCCCGGGATCCGGCACAAGGCACCCACCGGAATGGCTCCGACAAGGCCGGAGAGGGGAGAGTCCTGGCTCTCCCGAGGACCGGTACCTCTGGAGCCTCCTGCTTTCCCCTGTGAGTTCACATATATACAACACTGATGTTCCCATCAAAGCTACTCCTGGATTTATACTCCTGGGAAAAGCTCATGGAATACACTGTGGGAACTAAAGGTCAGTTTGAGGAGCGGTCCAGGAGGTGACAGGCATCCAGGCACTGCCGCTGCTGGTCCTCCCGGCGCACAGGACGTGCTGTACCTGCGGCACCGGCTGGATGTTCCAGCCTGGCTCTGGACACCCTTTTCCGTTACAAGCTGCATTATTTACCACCTGACACGCAGCTAATTTAAAAACAAGATTTATCAGCGAAAAGCGGTGCCTGCTGCGGTGGTTTCCAAGGAATGCAGCCGAGCGTTTCAAAAAAAAGGTGTTTGCGCCACCCCCGGCTGAATCTGCAGATCCCGGCCCCATCCATCACCTACGGGCGCTGGCAGCCTCCCGAGGCTGAGCCTCTTCCCAACCCTGGGGGCTCTGCTCGCGGTGCCACCGGACATGGCCCACCTCGGATCCCAACAAAGCCAAACGTGGGAGGCCGACGCCACGGAACGACCTTCCCAGCGCGGCTGGAAGTTCAGAGCCAGCAAAGAGACCGGATCGCACCAC
>NW_010252387.1:1687-1961 GCF_000690775.1 Eurypyga helias
CTCGGGCTGAACAAAGCCGGAGGAACCGCCCCGGTGCCAAGGAATTTTTAGCAAGCCGTGGGAAGTGTCAGTTGCTCGGCAAAGGTGCGACTGTTCACAGGGCGCAGCGTAACCGGAGCTCCAGCAGAGCAAGATCCACCCTGGGAATGGGATATCAGCTCTCGGAGGACCAGTCTCCCCTCCCAGCTCCGGGGACCAGTTACCCCGTTGGGCCGTTAACCAGCATCAACCAGGCGCTGGTTTTGGGTGGGGGAGAACCTCCCCGCGGCTGGGA